>NC_070587.1:15944205-16244205 GCF_027409825.1 Scomber japonicus | reverse complement strand
CAATGGTTGCTAACATTAGTGCTGCTAATGATTGCCAGCTCAGCTAGTGTGAACTGTTGGTAATGAGAACGTACTGTGTCTAACGGTCTTTTATACTCAGGGGAGCTGGTTTAAGTCTTATTATATCAAAAAAGTTAATCATGAAATTTGTATTTTTTAATTCAATATTCAAAATCATGTCCACATAGATTCATCCTATAATAAAGTTATATATGTTTCTATTTCACTGGGTTTTGGTAACCATGTGCACAAGAAAATAGGTAGTGCAGCATTCTTTAATTATGTTCCGAATGTATAGAATACTCTTCCTAAATCTATAAGAGATGGGGACTATGTGAACATTTAAAAAAAAAAAAAAAACATAAAACATATTTATTTAACCTAATTTTTTTAACTATTTAATTAGTGTAATTTTAACTTGTTTTTACTACATTTCTAATTTGTATTGTATTGTATTGTATTTTTATTTTTCTCTGAAAGACACAGAGACTTAACTTTCAGCTTGTGTACTAGCACCAAAGGTACATGTAACACACCTAAAAGGGCAAAATAAAAATCCCAAATTCCAGAAGCCAGCCAATGAAATTGGAGGGCTATACATCTGCAATAGATTGCGAGAATGCATCAGGAGCTGCACATTTCAACCCAACTGGAATCCAGGCTGTCATTTGGCTCTGCTATTTCACTGTGCAATGAACCACCAATGTTATGCCATCACACCACACTTCAGCACCAGCGAGGATTTTCTCTCACATACACAGCGAGTGGAATTTTCAAAAATGTGAAATGGAGCTAATGCACTAGGGAAATATAACACAATTTCAACAAGCACTGTAGCAAGACATTTGTGGAGCAGACAGAATAGCCAAAATACAGTCCTCTTTTTCTGTGTATGTAGAAATCACTTCATGCAAGTCAAATGATATAGTATGTTCATACTTTCTTGTAAGGTGGTGAGAGTTTTCCTGTTAAATGAAGGGTGAATACATCCTGGATATGGGCTCTCCTCTCCTTCCCCCTCTACACCCTTCTCCAACTATTCTTCCCCCTCTCCATCATTTCATCCATCTACATTGTAATGTGCCACTTCAGTGAACATCAGGGTGCAGTCAGTTGTTTTGGCTGTATCCCTCTTGCAAATTCACTTTAGTAGACAAAATTGAATGTGGGATTACTATCCTGTTGTGCGGTTCCATTTCAAAACCAGAGATGTGCCAGTGTAGTTTCTGTAGTTTTTTTTATGGGTAAATGTACAACATTGTAAACTTGTTGCACTTAGTTGCCTATCCCACATTTCATCCATTTTATCCCAAAGATTGGATCCCTTCCATGTTTCCAGAGAGCAATAGCCAGTATTTTGTTGTCCTGCTCCTGAAGTAATGATATAATATAACACTACATACAGTGTATATATATATATATAATTGTTAATTAAATAAAATTATTATCCAGGTCATTACTGTATACTGTTATTTTTCTTGGTATTTTCAGGGGATTTGTTGTAAACAGTAAAAATAAAATATCAGCATCCTTTATTGTGATTACATTACATATGCCGTCTGTGTAAAATGCAACTTCTGTACTTTTGCCATGAACATAAACAACAGCTGCTGTAATGTACAGCAAGCCAAAATATGTACTGGTAAAAAATTGATCGAAGAGCTTACTCTGCTCACCACCGGCCATGCCACAAGTCAGAGAATCAAGGGAATCCTTTGTGATTTGATGCAATATAAATCTGGAAAATGTTGTTGCCAGAGGACAAAAACTCACACACACACACACACACACAGACTCACACACATCCTTTCTGCTCTCATGCTTGTTAAGATCCTATCTATCTTGTGAGAGATGGTGAGAGCCCTTTAGCCATACTCAGAGGGCTCATTTCCATTCCAGCACACACACACACACACAAACACACACAAAGCATACTGCACAGAGGAACAAACACACATACACACAAACATAAACACACTGGCATTCGGATTCCACAAGCACCTGTAGATTGTAATGAGACATGGAGTTCTTTTTGACCTTGGAAGCACCAAAACTGAAGCTTGTCAACCTCCAGGAAATGCCTGCTTGAGATACAAGTGTGTGTGTGTCCTGAAGTAATATGCTGGGCTTCATCCCAATGATCCATTGTGTGTGTGTTTGTCTGAAACCAAGGCTGTATACTACATCGACCGAACACCTGCTGCTGTGATAACTAGGATGTCAGTGTGCAGAGGAGAGCTTCATAAATATATATTAGAATCAGAGCTGATATTAAACTAGGGAATAACCCAGGGAATGATCTTGCTAGGTCAGTCTGATCTGGCTTCATCTCTCCCCCTATCTCACCCTTTCTTCCTCTTGTGTCTTCCTATCTTTCTCACCCCCAAGCATATTGTAAGTCTCTGTGTTATCTGTCTATCTACTGATCGATCAATGGATCTTGGAAAAATGGAATCTAACCTCATCAGAAGGCAAAGGTGTTAATAGCTTTTCCAAATGTCCACACTTGAAGGCGAGGTAAAAGGGCATTCATCGTAGGGAGAGAGGGAGACCTGGTGTTTAAATATTTCTCTCCTCTGTACAGCTGTCAATCTGCAATCACTGCTTGAACTGGTTGAAGTGGGTGTGAAATTCAAATAGCCAGATTCAGAAAGTTAAATAATTGGCCAACCCCTCCCCCCTCTCAATTACTATGTCATAAGGATGTGTGCTATGCAATCATCCAACAAGCACTTCTGATGGAGTATACTAGGTAGCTGAAGAGTAACCTTTTTATACCCAGAAGATATCTAAATGTATAAACCTTGTTAAGTAGGATTTAAACATATCAAAGGTGGCAACAGTGGGGATAATACAAATAAGATGAGCAGAAGAAAAAAAGAGGGGCAAAGGGGGATTGGAAGGAGCAGGGTACATGGTACAGAAAATTAAAAAAAATAGCTTTTTTTTGTTTTCAAATGTAGAGGAAGCTTTGAACAAAATTAAAACGCTAGATAGCGATTTTGGTTGGCATAAATACATCAAACATGGTGAATATCCATAACTTTTTACAAATTCTTTACAGTAAGATAAACAATATAAATAAACCATAAAATGAAACAGATTATTTTGGAAAAAAGGAATATTGTTTGATACAACATGCCAAAACTAAAATAAGTACTCAATGACAAAGTGGTTATTTTATTAGTTTGGGTGCCCACTCATTCATTTTCTTTACCACTTATCCTCTAGAGGGTCACAAGGGAGCTGGAGCCAATCTCAGCTGACATTGGGTGAGAAGCAGTGTACACCCTGGACAGGTCGCCAGTCAGTCACAAGGCTAACATATAGTAGAGAGACAGACAACCATTCACACTCACGTTCACATTTTTACATTTTTTGTTCTGTGGAGGAAGCCAGAGTGCCGAGAGAGAACCCACACAGGCAAACTCCATGCACAAGGGCCCCAACTGGCCAGTGGGTTGGAGCCCAGAACCCTCTTGTGAGTGCTAACCACGGCACTACTAAGCCACATTAGACTGGATACCCAAATAACCAAGAGCACAAGTCAGACTATTCCAAAAGCAGCTTTATGCATACTGTAAACTCTACTCTCAAACGTTATAAGGCCGTGCTAATGCATGTGTATTTCATTATTTGTTTCACTGTTAATTACATTTTACTTGAGCCCCTCTAACTGACTGAAACACTGAGCTACACCTTAAAAATGTGTGACAAGAACTATATGTTGTTGTTTTTGTTTGTTTTTAAAGTACCAATAAATTACATTTAATATTTTTTAGGGAAAAAATATAAATACTTTACAGGTTTGCAACTAAACTGTTAAACCCCACTCTCAGCGATCCTTTGCTTCATAAACTTTAATGCCCCCCTTGCCTCTGCTGGCTTAAAGTACCTTGAAATTACAGTATCTTGCCACAAAATCCCTAAAAATGTATTTCACTGAAAGACATCCCACTTTAAATGTAGCTTTTTCACTTTCTGACATTTTACGGTACATTTCACACCTCTGAGCATTAATCTTTCTAATTTGATTTGTGACAGATTTTATTTGAGAGCACATTCCCTTCCTTAAGTTATTCATTCAAGTCTTCAAATCCATCTTTGCTGAGCAGTGGCAAGATATTGTCAAATAAAGGTGCTGCAGGTATATAAGCCTAAAATACACAGTGGTTGAACCTAAAGAGACCCTTTCACACTGTGGCCTATTACATTAGAGCTGAAGATATATGTTCTTTTTAATATTCATTCACACTCATTCTCTATAATGGGGTTTATGTTGTCTAATCTTGTCCTGTTAAGGGTTGTTTACATGGTTAATGTGTGTAAAAAAATAAATAAATAAATAAACATATGACATTAAAAAAATATATATATATGCAGATTATCATTAACAATATACAATTATATTTTAATGAGTATAGTGGTTTTGTTTTCTTGCACTGCACACATCACCACAGACACAGAAATTATTCTACTATGAATTGAAATGTGTAAACCCTGAACCATAACTACTTAAAAGAGGAAACATAAAAAAATACTGAGTGGACTCGAGGCCTATAAACAGAAAACACCATGCTGCAATTTCTGAATGCCCCATAAATTAACATGCTGATATTAGAGAGTACCTGGATGGATCAGTGCTACATTACCTCATGCTTAAGACAATATATGGACTTCCAAGGCTGATATATTGCTCACCCTAAGGGGGAATCTATCTTGCTTGACAGACAATGGAGCTACTGAAAGACATAAAATCCTATCAGACTCCACCATTTGCCTGTAATTAGAAAAATAATGAAACAGGCGAAGGTGCATATTATTGAGGACAGGAAATGTGGATGGGGTTCTAAATGATGTTAGATAGTATGTTATAAGCAATGTGTTTTGCGTCTGGATATATCTGTGTGATTTTCTTCCTCTTTTTTAAATACAAGCATGTAAGGTATGAGGGACCCTACAATATAGTGTGACGTTGCTATAGAGGCTTACAGTAAACGGGTGAGGTATACTACACAAACACACACACAGATATATATATATATATAATAACCCACAGATATTTTTATTCAAATTATATTTATCCAGAATAAGCAGCTTTGACAAGAAAAGGCGATATATCATAAAACATAGAAAAACAGAAATGTAACTTCAGCTTTTCATGAAAACCATAATCTCGCAGCTGTGTTGACATGTACCAGAGACTTAGCCGAATGACTCTGTCCTTCTCTGTGATAACATAATATTCCTGCCTTGAAGATGAAAAGGTCAAATTCCACAAAGTGAACATGAGCTAAAGAGGATTTTTCAATCTTATGGCAAAATGTCTCCATTTTCAAAAGCAAGACCTTGAACTTGCAAGGTGACAAACAGTTCCAGGCTCCAACCCATCACCTTAATTCAACTGCTGGTCGTTAAAATCACCAATTTATCAGATGTCTGTGTTATCAGAAATAACTTGCTCTTGGCAGATGTGGAAAATTGAAGAGTCACTCTGGATTGGATGGTCAGTATATTGCTTTAGGTGAATAATTTCTTCATGCTTTTCATTTCTTCAGGCGTCAAGCTTTTCCTGGGGACATCAGACATATCAGATTTTAAGACTAAGTGAAAGCTGGAGACCAGAGCACTCTGCTGATCCACTTTATAGTTTAAGAGCACTACACTGTTTACAAACCTTTTTATGTTCTGGAGTTCAGCTGTTTTATGTTTAGGTTAAATCACATTATGTAATACATAACTTGTTAAATGTCGTTATGTAATGTAAGTAATATTAGATTAAACACTGTTAATTGCATGATGAATATATCCTGATCACATCATACAAAGATAATTTGCTAGTTAAGTGGTCATTGATGAGTATCTATGCAATGATGCATTATTTTCATTTTGCAACCTGATCAGATACCAGAGTGCTCAAAGTGATACAGCAGCATACTGCAGTAAAATAAAAGTAAATCTGTATTAAACATTTTCAGTCTGATGCACAGAAAAGTCATATATTACTTAAAGAGTACTGGAGAAAATGATCATGAAGCATGGTTGTCCACTCAAATTAAATATGACAGTATGACACATCTCCTTTGTCAAGGAGAGAAAAACAACCTGTGTGGAAACATACCAAGTAAAAAAATAAATAAATACACACCAACATCCTAATATTTCAGCCAAAATTCCAAGTGACATCAACACCCATACTGACCTCCAGCACAATCTCCAACAGTCCACATGACATATGAAACTATTTTTTCACTTTGCAGTTTGAGGACAAGTCAAAGTCAAACCTATAGCTCATTCCATGTGTGGGTGTCTCGATTCATTTTCTCTTGAATTCCAATTTAGAGAGGTAAAAAAAAAGTAAACCCCATGGCCGTGACCTCTGCTGTAGGGCCATGAATAATGGGGACTATTAGTTTCAAGGTAGTGCACTTTGAGAAAAGTAGTCATTTCAGCCGCAGGGTGTTTAATTTAGACATGAAATAGAATCAGACATTTTCCACAATATTTTGCATATGATAAAAATACATATATCTGCATGTATGTAGAACATGCTGCAGGTCACAAACATGTACTGTATCTCACTTGGTCCTTTGCTCTGTCCCGCAGGTACCTTTGAATTTAATAGGCTTTCATCTTGTTTTTCTCTCTACATTCATACTGTTCAAACATGTTCACCCATGCACAAAATAAAGGCAATATTAAGTTTTTCTTTTATAGTAATGATGTTCATCTTTTATGCCAGATACAATGTGAACTATTGACTACAACATTTAAGCACCCCTCTATAGACAGGTAGGTTTTTCATGAATGAATCATGTAATTGTAAACCAAACAGCCATTGTTGGGGATCAGTAACTATGGCTCAGATGCTAATTTAAGGTTACAATGGTTAAAGAGTGTACAAAAATCTTTGGTATCCATCTCCACATTACCAAATAACTGTTAAGACTGGGGCTAAAGGTTTGGAGAAACAGCACAAGTAACGCTTGTAGATCAAAATGAGGAAAACAAAGGGTAGAAAAAAAAACAGTCAAGCCTCAAAGACTAAATTCTTTCAGCAGAATTGGTTCTAGGATAATGATCCATTTAGTCAGTCTGGGAGATTGGCTGCCAAAGGCATGAGGGGGGAAATTACTCACCCGACTCCAGTAGAGAAATGTTTGTTTCCCAGCCCTGCCCTCAAATTATTTCAATCAAAACACAAATTAAGTGCAATTAACGGAGTGCTAAAATGCTCCAAACCAACTGATATGGAATCATTAGGAGTCACCTCAACCACATCGGCTTCTTTCTTTCTCCCGCTCCTTCTTTGTCTTTCTTTCTCTCTTCATCAATGGGCTCTCACTCAGGGTAAACTTCACACTTCATTAATTAATTCATCACCTAAAAGCTGAGTATTGATTTTCAGTAATGGCTTTACAAATCTGTTGGACACCTAGCCGCAGGGATAATTAAAAAGAATGCGTATTTGCAATAAATCATCTTTAAAAGGGTTAAAAGTCTCCGGGTCATCAGAGAGGTAGGTTACAATATCAACAAACAGGCTGTAATATCCCCCAGTCATTAAGGACACTAAGGACAGCTTTTACGATTGTTTTTTTTTTTTATCCTAGTAACATCAACCAAAGTGAGCTTAATGGATGTCACAAATTACTGAGGAGGAAACTAAATCATCACAGAAAAAGAAACTTAGAACCAATGTATTGTTTGAAGGTTATTGATTAAATCAGTGCAAAATACAAGCAAGAGAATGCACACTTTAAATGAATTAAGATGTGTAATTTGTGTACTTTGTGCTGTTTTTACTGACATTTTTTTCTAGTGTCTTTTTACAGGTCTTTTATGTGGTAAGTATTGTCATATAAAATCCCAAAATACAGAAAACTATTAATGAATATAATATTATGAGATATATAGGGATAAGGGATGTTGAGATCAAGGGCTGCCTTATTCCTTTGGGTTAACTCCCACTCGTGCATGCTTAACATAACATGATGTCAGCTTCGAGTCCACACACCTTAAGCTTTTTGAACTTTTTTACCTGGGGCTCAACAAAGACACACCGCTGCTCCCCTTTATGCTCAAAGCCATGTGTGAACAGAGGTGTTCACAGTTCACGAAATTGACTCTAACACTTAAGTCAACTACATTACCCAGACATTTGGGCATTACAGCCCCATTAGCTAAACAACAAAAACCAGGTTCAGCTAACTTTTTTCATTCAGAAGTTGATATGAAGTCTGTGTGAATAGAAATGTATTGATTTTGTCAGCATAGCAAAAATGGCCAATACCACTGTCAAACTGATATATCATGTTTGTATAGGAAATCAATACAGTTAAATGCCATTAGCAAAGTGACATTACATGTTTGAGATCCCATGTGGTTTCTGAATGATGGTCTTCAAAATAACAAAACCCCACTGATGATTAAAGCAACTAAATGGCCATCATCCAGCCTTGAGGATATACAGTAGATAAAAGATTGAGATGAATGGTTTGATCTAAATGGTTAATGTTTGTTGGTGATTCAGGACAACCCTCTCTGATAAACTCCACAAGCAAGTGTCAACATATGCAGGTAAGAACACTAAAGGGGAAAACATATAAGGCAGAACTGAAGAGAATGAAAACAGATGCACCATGTGTACAATGCCTCCTAACACTAAAATCTCAATAGTTCCAATAGCTCCAACAAGGTGAATTTGTCATTGAGAACATGTAAATGTATTCAGCCAACACCTTATATCATAGTAATCACAGCCTACCTCCTCTAGGGAAAGGCCTGTGATTTAAGACAGGAGACTCTGTTTTATAACACTCTTTAAATTTCTTGCTCTCATGCTTGCTCTCCCTCCTACCCCTTCCTCCGCGTGCCTGTTAGCTCTCCATTCCTTGCTCTCTATATCATTTCTTCTTTCTCTCTCTTGCACACACATACACCCACTCATAGCATAGGAGAACATAAATCTGGCTAGTGTGCCAGACTGAGCTGTGGACACCATAATTACAGTACATCAAATGAAAGAATTAGTGTCCCTTTTCTCATCACCATGCAACACTTGGAGGTCCTCTGCCATTTCTTGGCTTACCTCTGCTTTACACCTTCATACACACACATACACATACATACACATGGACATGCACAGGTACACAAGCCGTTTAACAAGGCTACAGACAATACACAAAAATAAAGATAAATACAAAATAGATAAAGAAATATAGAGACATTAAGAGCATGCACATACAGTATGTCATTACATTGACATTGCACATTGGGAGACACCTATTAGTGGGCATCTGTATGCACAATCATATTCTATTCTGTACTCTTCAGAAATGTTTTTAATATACATTTAGAATATTAAAAATTGACTGATGTAGATGATGCATAGACGAACTGCTTTAAGGATCATTAGTATCAACTGAGAATTTGTGTGACATGGCGTCCACTATAATCTAGTGTTAATTGTAAATATTACTTCTTCTTGTTACAACTGCACAACAACATAGTTTGGGAAAATATGAAACTTTTATTTTTTGATATGTTTTTTCCATTTAAAAAAAAAGTTAAAACACTTGAAAATAGTAAAATAACATCCTCTCAGTCTCCCTCGTTATAAAAAACGATATCTATAATATGCAAATATTTTCCACATCACACTTGCGTAAATGACATACCTCACCACTATTGGCCCCTGAGCCCAGATCAACTTTACCGCCTTCTAGTGTCAAACTCTGAACTGCAGTAACAGAAGTAACAGTGAGCAAAACTGAATTTTAGAATTTCTATATTAATGGTATTGTTAAGTTATTTCACTTTGTCTAAAATTCATGTTATTGTGCTTAATACTGATGAATAGTTAATGTGATAAAGCCTAAGTTTTTATTGCTATAATTTTACTTTAAGGATATGTTGTTTGTAGAGGAGGAGGAGGAGGACAATAGAGTGTTTTTTGGCCAGTGTCAACAAGTATGTATTTATTATAAAGGGGAAGATGCGTGGGGAAGATGCGTAAGGATGTTGCAGCATTAGAAACCAAAATAGTGGCCAAATAATCCTGTAATTTGTCCCCAGCTTTAAAAGAAACACAGTGGTTGTTCTTTCTGTGGGATAGTAATAGAAATATAAACAATATTTTGTGTGCAATGCTCCATTTTATACATAATTATGGTAATAGCTCAGAGGTCTCTTAAGCTATATCGATTCTCAGTGGCATAAAAAAGGCAAGAGCAGCTCAGGTAAAAAGTGCTGACTAAATTACAATTGTTTTTTAATCAGCCTCTAGAAACCAGCTGTAGAAGTGTTTAATGCATGCACAGTGTTGTATCTCTGCCAATACCTGAAATGTAAAAACTGCACTAAAGCAACACATTTATAGCTAGTTGTGTGACTTGATATATTGTCCTTTGTGTTATGTAAAATACCCCAATCAGGGCTTCACTATGTACAGATGACAGACGGGCAATCCATTCATATGCCCTGAAATCTCCAGTTCCCTGAGCTGAATTGCCCCAATCACAGACCCACTATGCAGACTCAGCGACAGGCATGCAACCCTACACCTGTGACAGTAATAAAATGGCTCATTCCTTCAGCTTTCCTCTCACCTATCTTTTCCTGTCAGTTATCACTAGATAGATGGGAAACTGCACAACTCAGCAGTTTGAGAGTCACCTATTGAGCATTTCCAAACGTTTTGATTGCAAAACCAGAAGAAAAGCTCGTGGTAGTGGCTTTTGAGGATGATTCCCTGTGGAATGTAAGGACATACAAATGGTTGTCTTTAAGTCTTAACTGAACATAACAAGGCCCTGGAGTTAAGAAAGCCCCGGAATAGATTTAATGGAGTTGAGAAAGAGAAGGAAAAGCATTTATATTGGAAAAACCATGACTAAAAATTGAATTTTCTCACCATAATATTTCTCAAATGAAAAAAAACAAACATTTATTTCACAAAAAAGTGTGCTTAATTTTTTACAAAAGAATTGACATCATTTTAGAAAAACTATCACATTCAAATGAGTAAGAGTTTTCCTTAATGAAGAAGGTTTCAAAAAGAAGAAAAACACGTTTTCTGCTTTGTTAGAAAACCCACGTGATGATTGGGAAAGGGAAATTGTATTGTAATGCTGCTGGATCCACAATTTCCCTGAGGGAACCTGCCCAAAGGGATCAATTAAGTTTTGTCTAAGTCTAAGTCTGAATCAATTTCACTGTAGTTGATATAAATACTAAAATGAAACAATACATTAATAATAATCTTTATTTATAGAATACTTTCCAAAATCTGTTGAAATGCAGCAAATAAAACAAGTCATAAAATCATCAGATTTTAAAAGAAACAAATAAACCCAATTTGGAAAAAGCAAGACTAGGAAAAACATATTTCAAGGAAATGAAAGACAGTTAAAAGAAAATGAAAACTCAAGTCAAGGCTCTCTGATAAGTCTATATTTTAACAAGGGACTTAAAAGAGATCACTGACTCAGCCGACCAGATTTCCTCAGGCAAATTGTTCCAAAGCCTCGAGACCCGGACTGCAAATGTTCTGACCTCTTTATTTTTCTCAGCAATAGACAAAAGATCTTTGACTGAGGATTTTAAAGTACATACCAGCATGTCAGTAATAAGATAAGAAGTCAGACAGAGATATAGCAGGGAGAGAGGCAATGAAGAGCCTTAAAAGTAATCAGTTAAATCTAAAAATCTATTCTTAAATAGTGTGTGTGTGTGTGTGTGTGTGTGTGTGTGTATGTGTGTGTGTGTGTGTCCATCTGACAAATGAGGATGTACCTGCTGAGCTCAGTTTTTTACACTAATTGTATTCTCCCCCATTCATTTCTAATGACTGGTCATTTTTGACCAGGAACACCAAGAGTGATTGAAATTGTATGCAAATTAATACAATTTATTTTGTGTGTTGAAATCCTCTTTGTAGACAAAGTCATGGAATCTTAGGTCAGTCTGATCAAATTAACTACATTTTTCAGAGATAAAACTTTTAAACTGGTCAGATTTGACTGGAACACAACATAAGGGTTGGAAGAACTAGCAATTCTGGTGAAAGCTTGCTAACAAAATTGGTGAATATCTCTGCATATCACCACTACCTGCTTGTTCATTGGGTTAAATCTTAGCCAAGCTGTTGCTAGCTACAGTAACATTATAGTCCCAGCCCCTGGTGGGTACCTGTGTTAAGTATGATAGTTTGTGTGGATGCTAGGTGGAATGAGATGCCGGCGGTATTTTAGTAAGCAGACATCCCAACCTGCAAAAAGTCATTTTAGGGAGGTCCAGGTAAAATTCTAATGATGGGTTAAGTGTCACCAACTTGGCAGTAAATATTAGTCATTTTATCTAAGGTGATCACTCGCAAGTCTGTTGGTGTCTTTTAGTTCATTCATCTGCTTTGCATGCTACGGTTAGTTAACCTTTGTGCCTCACTAAGGATATTATTGGCTTTTCATTTTCTATTTGCTGTGTTCATGCTTATGGCATCAAATTCTACAACAATATTCTTAGAGAGAATATCATTGGAGAAAAAATCCAAGAGAGAGATAAAAATATCCCCATTGAAACCCATTATAACTACATTTTATGCCCCACCTCCCCTAAAAATTACTCTTTCATACATTCCTGTGATCTGGGTTGTCATTTTCGAGCAAGGGCTTCAAAAATTTCTTTTTGTTTTTCACCAGATAAAAACATCATGTAGCTGTATTTAGCTCTATGGGAGAATACAATGCTGCTTGTCCTGTTTGATGAAGCACAGCAGACCAATGAAATTGTGGTTGCATCCAAAATCACCTGGATGTGTTGGTATTTGGTGTGTATGTGTGTATTGTCTTACAGGTCTGCATTTATAGTATTATATCTAAATGTCTCTCTCTGTCTCTCACACACATGCGCACACACATGCATGCACAGGTCATCAAACTCAATAAAATATAATGTACTGTATAACACTTCAAATGTGCTGCACATTTACTGTATACATTTTTGAGCTTTGAAGGCGTGTATGAGTGTGTGAAAACCCTGTAAAAGCCCTACACTGAATCCAGTACACTTGTCTGTTGAATCAAACGGATTCAACCCAAAGATCTCACTTTGCCCAAGAAAAGTGAATACAAATTGCTTCCATAATAATTTGCCATGTCTTTGTCTACATGAAAGGAAATGGTCATATCAATAGAGGCTTACTTAATATTTAACCAATGTCCTGTTCTTTCTTTTTTTAAAATGATGTTACATTATTTTATGTATAGACTACACCTGTAGTGGCCACTTTACACTTTGCACCTTCTGCAGCTGTAAAAAAAAACATGTATATTGCATCTGAGTATCAATTCATGTGTTTTGACAGAATGTCGGCAAAGAAACCATCAAAGAAGACTCTGCTGAGTATGGAATGAAGATCTGTGTCCTTCATGGAAGCACAGCAGATGAAGACTCCACCCCTACCAATGTGTCCATCATCATCGAGGGATCTGAGATTCTTGATGATTGATCTGTGACAAACACTTGCCTTCTGCTCGTGGGCTTTATCTACGCATTGAACATAATTTACCCACCCAAGATAAAATACACTTTTGAAGTGTTTCAGAAGTTGTTGAGCTTGATCTCCTGAAGTTATCTCCTAAAGTCCAGTGTGTGTGCAACAAACTTCTAGCGTGAGTGTGTGCACCTCATAGTGTTTCTCATAGTAGTTTTGGTAGTTTGTTTTTGTCCAACTTGAAGTGTCCTCTTTGCTTTGTTACTAGTTGCAGAATTGATGTTAAACGATGTGCATGTGTTAAGATGAACTTGTACGTGTTGAGTAATCATTCTGTAATACCTAAAAGAAAATACACTTGGTTCCTGGAAATGTATTGCACTTATTATATTCTTGAAAATGTGATTAGACAATTTATGTTGTGAGATGTACTGAGGTTGATCGCTTAAAATGTTTGTAAGAAAGGAAGTGGGGTTTTATTTTGTGCTGTTTAGTTTAGGGTTGTTGTTTGTTTTTCTCCTTTTTTCTGCTCTTATTTTTACCCTACTTTCATTTTACCTATGTATGTCTATCACTGTGTTATATACTGGTTATCGTATATTGTCTTTCAAAATTTTTACAAAAAAATTGGATCACAAAAAAAGTAGAGGAAAGCAAGTTAGAAAAAACATGAAAAGCCATGCACTTTTAGCAGAGATTTGTAATTGGATGAAAAAGGTAGTCCATGTAAAAAATATTATTGATTATTGAGTAAAATTTAATGAACAACAGATACTTCCAAGTAAAGATTGTTTGAGTAATTTGATAGCAGCAATTCTTAACTGCTATTAGAGTTTACTTGAGAATATCCTGAGTAAAATTTATGAAGAATTTCTGTGTTGAAATTGTTAGAAGTAAAATTATATTTGACTTAATACCAAATTGAGCAGTAGCAGCATTATGAACAGCCTGATGCCAATGTAAATACATCCAGTTTGTGTGTTTTACGATGTAAACTATATTTATGAACATGTCCTTATCCTCTAAACACTGTTGACTTTATATTTCTATATAGTATTAAAAATAGGTATGACTTCATTGTCCACATGAAGTACTTTTCTATTCTAGCATTCTCTCGAGTGTCTCAAGTTTGACTTAAACTGAGGATTCATTACCATGTCAATTACTTTGCTATCTTTTTGTTTGTCTACATTTACATTTCTTGCTGGGTCTGTGTATTTAAATCTAATTGACACTGATTCCACAGACAGAGGTTGGAGCCCTGTTCATAACACAGTTGCTTCCTCCCTACTTGACAGTCAATTACAGTTTTATGAATAGACCTGTGTGGTTAGCATCTATCAAACCCCTCCACCCTCATAACCACAACCACAACCACTGCCACCACCCATGAACTTCAGTTATGATTTAAAATCCATGGGTAGCTTGCCATGAAATCTCCCCTTTTGTCATAATAACCTTTTCAGTTTAGGGACCTTATTTTCACATCATGACAGATGGAAGTAACAAGAAATGTTTGCGATGTACCACTCTGGCTTGTCAAGGTTATAAATATTAAAAGAGCCCCAACTGATTTCCATTACCTTGCTAGCCTCACTCCACCAAATAAACCACTCAAAACATACACTGGCATGGTGTCACAAATAAACCACCTTGTTTGGCTTATTTAAGCATGCATGACAATGAATGACAACAGAACTCAATGGCCAAGGCCCTGTCATGAGATTTTTTATTTATTTTTTTACTTTTTTCCTCAGATTTAGAAGTAATGTCTGGGATTGTTATATGTTAAGATATTGTTCCACCACATGGCCGTCTAATTGCAGTGGTGTACTGTGGCCCTGGCCTTCAATAGAACAACATGTGGCAAATAAAATAATATCAATAAAAACAATAACCATAGCTCTGTCATTTGGAAGTTCAGCACATTAAAATGTTTATTTGATCCTAAATGGCTTCACAACACAAAAAGGGGAAGACCAGTCCGTAAAGCTAGCAAAACATACATTGACTTATTTCACTTGGTTATCCTGAGTGCAAGTAAAATGCATAGAATTAAACTATTGATCAACAACTCAAGATGGATCCAGGTCCATGCAAATGTCCATGGGCGCATCATTACAACAAAGACAAACTGTCATCTAAACAAGGAAAACACTGGCCTTTAAATAGACAAAGACTGATTACTAGGTAAACACAGGTAAGTGAAACGAGACACAGGTGAAATGTATGAGGCAATCAAGAAAGGTGAGAAAATATAGGGGCTGTGTCTGAAATCACCCCCTATTTACTATATAATCCACTACATTTATCCTCCACCATTCCATTTGTGTCCGTATGCTGGGTTTGTAATATCTCCACGACATTGTACCCTCACACATTCCACCATGGAACAAAAAAAGTAGTGTGCATGGACTTTCTTCCAGTAATCCTACAATGCAATGCTCCAAAATTGAAACATGTGGAAACTAGTCATCTGACTCTACAGCGGATGGTGATGTCACGAAATTATGAGGATTTGTTGGTGTCCATAACCTTGCTTTGCTGCTCACTATTGAGTTAAAGGTTGAATATGTAGAATATTTATTAAAAGCTATATATTTTTTTTAAATAATACAGCCACGGGGCGTTTTTAGGGGTACAGAATGAAAGTATTGTTTTTCCATAAAAAAAAATATTTAGTCTGAATTAATATTTTTAAAAATTTTTGACGGGTTCGACAATGACGTTCTGACACGTTCTGTGTACACTGTACCAGCCAATTAGCGGCCGGAATTGCGGGTTGCCAGGGTTGTCTGTTGTTCCGGTGCAGCTACTGTAGGCTGGCACTGGGTGAAATGGAGTTGTAAACAAGTTGAGCCGTGTTGGACTTACTAAAACCAGCGTTTTTTGCTCTCAAGTACAACTTTTCATCACAAAACTTCGAAGGTAAGACAGAATATCTGTTAGTCGCTGTAAATAAGTGGTTGTTTAACTTTGTATTCTTTGGCTGCTGGTTCACTGAGTTTTAAGCGCAATAATAGTGGTACTGTTGAACTCGCCAGGGTCTTAGCTTTCATATGAGATGCTATTTGTTTGTGTACCATGAAGTATCAAAACGGTAGCAATGGAAATGTGGAGAGTGGGTTGACTTTCTGACGCTATTCGGATTTTGATATTTGACCATGAACCTCTTAACGCACGCTGTTCCGTTCACGGGACAGGACGGATGTTAGGAGGTAGCCACGGGTTCTTCTGAATGTTTTAAACACCAACCCTTAAACATATATACTCATGCCGTACATTGTTGGAAAGCTTAGATTGTTCTGATTCATTCAAGACCACTCACGACTTATATGGTTGCTCACAGCCGTAATAGTATTAGCGATTAGCTTGGCTAGCCACTCAGCTAAGTGAGAAAAGCTATAATGCTACATACCTTCAAAGTCTTCCCTTTATCCACAACGATCATCTTATGACTCAGCACTTTCTGTACAGCTCGCCAAGTATCCATTCTTGTGAAATATGAAATCCGTTTTCCATAAAACCGGAATACTTTCCTCAATATGTCCATGACTAAATTTAGTCCAACACGTAACGTAATAACACAAATAACAAACCATATACGGTCCGTTTACGTCATTTCCTGACCTGCGCGTCCATCTCAGAGTACACGTGACTAGATGTTTACGACCGTGAGCCTCTTCTGCTTCTGACGACACCACACACAAGCCAATCGGTGTTTAGGATTAGGCAGTACACGCAGAGACATTGCTGCTACTCCCACTGGCGTTACAATGTAATATTGGTTTCAAGTCAATGGTGGTTTCAAGTCAGTTACAGCGAGGGTATGTTCGCTTCCTGTTTTCAAAATAAAAGCACCAACTCTATCGTTATGGTTTTCTTAATAATAAAAGGCAACGGGTGTTTTATTTTGTGAAAATGACCGGAAGTGCGTTACTCGCTACGGCTAACTTGAGTGGCTCCGAATTCGCAGGAACAAAACTTTAAACAGATGTTATTTGGACAAATTAGCGTCACATTGTGGATCTAAATGGCTACTTTCTCGCCTAAAAAGGTTAGACATGTGGATAAAGTGGTATATTTACAGAGTTAGAGCTCAAATAAAATCCGGCATCGGACCTGGCAACCCGACTGCTGGAATTACTTTTTGGTTGTTGCGACTACGATCTCGAGACATTAGATGGCGTTGTTCTGCTCATTCTACCTACCTTTAACTATTTGGTGTTAATATATAGGGAGTAGTGAATAAGCGATATGAGAGTGATTTCAGACAAAGCCAAGAGAAAGAGTAACAAAACACAGGGAGAAGACATTTCAAAATAAAACAGGAACTAAACTAAAAGTCTGAACACAAAACACAGAATGCTAGCAGGATATGACACGTCATACAACTTTTATCATGTGGTAATTACAGAAAACTGTGATTATCAAATGATAAAACAAATGTATTTCTCACTGAATTTTGTCCTGACTGCAGGTAAATGAAAGACAAATTTATCCATTTCAAACTGACCGCTGTGCCTGGACACTGCAATACTCTTATTTTGGTATATTTGTATTGTATATAAAATAATGTTTGCCATAAATATTGGTCCAAGTTGGTTGTATTTATTCAGAGGAAAAAATTATTATTATTTTTTTTAAGTTTTTTTATACTAGCAGTAGAAAAATTGTTCCATATTTTTTCTTGGGCCTTCAGTGAATACCCTGAAGGCCCAGAGGGTCTTTCGGGTTAATCAGGTCCATTCATGACCTCATTTCAAAAAATGCAGTTTGAGTCCAGATTACAAACAATCTTTTCTACTAATTCAGAAACATTTTATGAATTCTTACTGATATTGAACATTATATGTTATTAATGCAGTGGGGATGCCTGCAACTTCTGCGTCACAAACCTCATTTGTAAATTACCATGGGACAACTCTTTTAACTCATTGATTATAAAAGTACAGAATTCTACCTTGAAGATCCTTTTCCTTTCATTGCATAAGGGGTCAGTGAACAAGAACTGGACAGAAATGAACTCTGATGTAAATGTGTGAGTATCACTCAAGATCTTTCTTACTGAGGGGATGACTGATGACTGTTTTTCTGCCCGACTGCCACAGTGGGTTAAGACAAGGGGCTTTATGATGCATGGACATCCTTCGTTACTAATTAACCTTCATAGCACACTAATTAATTAGATTCTAGCAAGGTCAAGCTTTCTAAATGGGACAATTAAGCACCTTCCTTTTATGGTACTGCACAGTAGAGCCTAACAAAGCCTTAAAAGATGGGATCGAGGTTTATACTTTCACAAAAAAGGTAAATTGTTTCAACCATTTCACTCACCAAGTAAAGTGTATTTGTGGTGTTATCCTCTGCTGAGGAGCATCAATGTCTCCAATTTGAGGAGGCTGCCAACTATACATGTTTGAGGACATTGTTTAAAAATGTAATTTCACAAAATATATATAATATGACTTAATATCAATCTTGTCTCTGCAAATGTATGATTTGTCATGTTTGTCATAACAGCTAAAATATTTTTGTTTGTTTTTTTGTTTCTACTTTGAATGGGAAAAACAGTGGTCTAACTGCACCAACACAAAATGATTAACAAAATATTCAAATGAAGGAAGGTAATAATGTTGCAATGGGAGCACACTGTGGGCCAAAGAAGGTTTTAACAACATATTAGAAATGTCACTAATGATAGCAGTAGTCGCAAAGCAGCAAACAGGAACACACATTTCCTTTTGATTTGAAATGCAGAAACAGATCTACTACAATAAGACATTTGAATAAGTGGATGTGAGAGTAAGGAAATTAAGCTTGCATGAGTACTCACACATATTTTCACTAGCAGGCGTAATGGACCAGTTGGACAGGACAGCTTGCTTATGTTCAGGAAAAAAACTTGTCAAATAGTGACAGAAGCAAATGCAAATACACACACACACACACACACACACACACACACACATACATACACACACATACAGTCATTTACATATGCATATGTATGAACATATGCATGTACAGTATGTGTGTTTCTCTTACACATTTGTCTACGGTGCACATGTGAGGACACAGACACAGGCAGTGGGGTAGGTATCATTTAAAAGACGATTCCCCCTGTAAACTTGAGCCCATATCTGACTAACAGTGTGGAACCAGCCAAATGTGGGAGCCAACTGTTCCCCATCCTCAGGCGATCTCTGGACTTGGCCCGAGTACAACAAATTGTATCACTGTGGTGTGTGTGTGTGTGTGTTGGTCTTTGTGTATATTCTAGGGGAACTGCAGAGACAGACAGACAACAGTGGGTATGTGAGGTAGTGTATTTGTATAGAATAGCCTAAAGTAATTCATTTGAGGATGTGCTTGTCTGTGTAGAGATGACATGGGTCCAGTCTCTGAATATGTTCAAGCCTATGGAAGCAAGTGGACCAGTTTTAAGTCTCACTGTCAGGGCAGGAAAAAAAAAATGTTTTTTTGTTTTTTTAAATGCTAATGTTTAGAGTAAATACTAAAACTCTCTTGCTGTGTGTGTGTGTGTGTGTGTGTGTGTGTGTGTGTGTGTGTGTGTGTGTGTGTGTGTGTACGCGTGCATGTGTGTGTGCATGTGTTAAATCAAGCATGCACGTCTGTGTGTGTGTGTGTGTACTCCAGATGTCTAACTGTGCATTTGACAGAGATTAATAAGTAGTTACCTCATCTTGGAACTACCATGGGGCTGTAGACCCTATATTGTATTAAACCCCACATAAATAAAGCCACAGGGTGCCATTTGCTCATAAAGACAAAAGGTTCTTTACATACCGTTAGCATACTGGGGATTAAGCACTGGTGGGTAGGTGACAAGGACAGACTTCTTTTTTGTCAAAAACAAAGACAGAAAGAGACAAAAGTAAAAAGCTGATTTCCAATTTCACTGGGGTCACTTTGAAAACCAAATTCTTCCAGATGGTGTTTTATACATTTTTATTTATTTCTAGGGAGTGATGTAGTTAGGTGGCATGTTTGATTAGAGTATTTCTGTGATGCACCCTGGGACAAATGAAATGCTGTAAAGTATGCAAGGTTAAATAGCCTATTACACAATCTGCTTAGACCACACTTAGAAGTGCACATTTTGACATACTGCCCCTCTCAAGGACTTTTAGAGTAATTCTCATTTTGGGAATTGCTGTAATACAGACTTGGTGTTTGATGACATCAACAACAACTACATCCTTGTGTATTCAGAAGACAGAAGAGCAGATCAAGGCATGTCTAGTCAAACTTAGAAAGACTGAGAGCAGGGTTAAACTGCTAGCTCCATCAAAGAAGCTTCACAACAACTCAAAACAACTGCTTTTAACGTGTGAAAAACATATACTTAACTATATCGATTTTACACATCAAAGTCTGTTTACAGCACTACTGTGTATGTGAAGCATGTTGTGGCTCCAGAGCTGCATGAAGTCTGATAAATTGCCTCAAGTGATGTCACTTCAGTCGTGGCTGGAGACTACGTATGTTTTTTTATTTTTAAATGATAAAATAAGGGGGTGTGGAGTTAGGAAGAAATGAGGTTATCAAAGCTCTGCACCAGACGTTTGAAATCCACTTCTCCTCTCTGCTTGAGGCTAGTGGCTCAAAGCTACATTACCCACTACTAGCATAAGACAACCAAATCTCCAACCAAACTATCAGGGTCATTTATAGGCACCAGGTTTTGACAAGAATGCATACAATAAAAAAGAGAATCTGTGGTTTGGCCTGTGACCATTGTTGAGGGTTTAACAATAAATTGACTTATAAATTGAATGCTTCGACTTCAGGTTTTAACTTCAGGCCTTTCACAGTAATGGTGTAGTTCAATGCCTGCATCACTGATCATAATTTAGATACCATGATATGGGCAAAAGATTAACTCGGAGAGGCTCCTGAAATTGATTGGAGTCATTCATTATGTTTATGTATGTATGTATGTATTTATGTATGTTTGTATATTAATTAACCATCAAAACTATCAGTGAGCTGATAATGTTACTGAATTATTTTCTGTATTGCTTTTTTGCTACTAATGAAGAGAGAAGTTATAAAAAGTTTGGTAAAAGAATAGTTAGCATTGGATTGTAGCAGCAGTTTGAATCAGCTATTTGATCCCAAACTTACAAACCTTATTTAATGCTAAATCTCATTCAATGCTAAGAAGGGAATTTCTCAAAATGTAGGGGTATGCCTTTCAACAAACACTAGTAAATGTATTGTCTACATAATACTATCAGTGATATGGACAGTGATGTACAAATTGAATGCATTCTGCCCTAACTAAATGCTAACTAAATTTTCCGTTAGTGTGTAACTGTATGCAGGGTGTGAAGTTGGGATTCTATTCAAACATAGTAAACAGGTTAAATCCTGGCCTCTGTCTCTCTCCTCTATTCTGTTTGAATGACAGGGCGCTCACACACACACAGACACACACACATCAAACAGTGGTCACTTTTGGGGACATTACTTACATTTACTTCCCTAACCCTAACCATCACCAATACTACCTAACCCTAACCTTAACCACTGACCCAAAGATCTGCTGTTTCCTAATTGGGGATATGGCTTTCACCCCCAACTGGATAGATAGAGCAGGAGTATGTGTGGGTGTTAGCAAGAGAGAAAAGGAGGTAATTAGAGAATACGCTTGTATTATACCCATTTATCCACAAGGGAAGTCCAGGAACACAATGCTAAGGCACACATAGACAAAATGCCCCATCTCCAGGTGTAATTTATTAGGGAGTGATGGTAGATAATATGGATGCCCTGGCTCACACAGGAAACAATGTGTTATCCAGTTACCATTACACGCAGCTTGCACTGCAAAGGCTTTAGATTAATGATGCACTTGTTTGGTCTATATGGAGTACACGTTAAAAGCCAATTGTGTGCATGTATTAGAGCTTATTAAGAGGCCCGAGGCACAGAGAGGGAAAGGTGGTCAGAGGGAAAGAAAAATTAAAAGGGAGTATAAAAGGACATGAGAAAGATAAAAGTAGAACATGATTTGTGTGTAAAGTGTAAAAGAGGAGAGAAAAAGCTAGAGAGAGTAAGACAGTGGGAGGAAGAAATGCATGAAAGACAGACAGTGAGTAGTTCATTAGACAATGGAATACACCGAAGTGCTCCCAGAAAGCACACTAAATTAATCGGATATCTAAACATAGATGCCACAATGTATATGTTATTATCACAGCCACCATTGTCTTGGGTTTACTATAAATTAATGTTCATTACAGAGCAGGGTTCACATTGTACACAATAAAGAATCATTACCCGGGCATTTATCTCAAATAATGACAGCTATTGTCATCACACACACATACAGTACAGTACAAGTTTTCCTTGTTAACTAGTACTTATACAGATGTAACAGCATACTAAATGAGTGAATGTCTTAATCACTTCACATCTTCCTCTCTTAGTATTATGTACTGCAGAAATGTTATCCTAAGTAGTATAATCTGGGATCATAATGACTTCATTTTTTCTTTTATTTTAGCTATCATTCATGCAATTATGAATAATATACAGTACAATATTCAGTCCACCAGATACAGTCTGACTGAAGTTCAGTTTACCCCACCATGAAGGAAAGGACCTCTCTCCAGACTATTAAGCAATGACTGATAGTAAAGAGTGACAATGATCTGGCCACTATGACAACCTGCTATCATTACAGTATCAAATGACCCCTTGGGCTATATTACCACCACCCACTGTCACCAATTACTAAACAAAGATAAGTTGTAATATCGTGAACATGCATTTATATTGTCTGTTGTCAAATGGTAATGTTGCATAGAGGTCATTTGGGCACACTTTGAGTCTGTATTGAGGCATTTGACAGACTGAAACAAAGCAAATTGCACACAAAATGAATGGTGTAGAGGTGTTCAAGCAAGACAAGTAGGATAATTATTATTAGTCATAACACAAGAATAAGAAGCTAAGATGTATCCTTTTGGCCCAAGACTACTGCTGCAATCGTTCATGCTGAAGCCAACCTTTAGTCTGCCCACTTGTAAAAAGCAGTTCTATCTATAGTACTTTGCACTTACAGTATACAGGTAGATGCACATATGCCAAGTTGTACTATTTTAACACCACCAGCACATATTTAATTTCTAAACATCTAAAGTATACTAGTGCATAATAATGGGATGTAACACTTGAGCTAGATGTGTTGAAAATGTTGCATTCCATCTGAAAATTGTGTAGTTGTACATTTGAAGCTGACACAATAGTATCCCTATTTATTATAATTTAATCTTTGTTATCATAATTATGCACAATAGTATGCATTGTTACTGATCTAATAAATAATCAGTTTGTCAAGGATACAAGGCAATGGATGAATGAACCAATGTCTTAGACTGTTCCCTGGTCTCCCTTATGGACCTGAAATGACAAATATATAGTCTGGCTAATCGTCAGCACTGTGCACTTGCTATTACACATTGCACAGCCCCACAGGGACGGTCGGAGAGAAAAGAATGGATACTTTGCTGATCTGGACATTTTCTTTCTCTCCCTCTCCCTTGCTACGTGTGTGTGTGTGTGTGTGTGTGTGTGTGTGTGCATGCATAGGAAGTGACCATGTGTACATGTGCACCAGAGGGAAGAGAGAGAAAGAGAATGAATGACTGTAATAAATGAAGATGAACATTTACGGGCCTCTGCTCTCTTCCTGTGTTTTTCTCAATTTTTCTCTCCCCTACTGCCAAATATGTATTGATTTCCATGC
This sequence comes from Scomber japonicus, assembly GCF_027409825.1. NCBI lineage: Eukaryota > Metazoa > Chordata > Actinopteri > Scombriformes > Scombridae > Scomber > Scomber japonicus. Next base: position 16,219,930 of record NC_070587.1, on the reverse strand, counting down.
ATATTTATAATCTGTGCTGAACCACTGGGTATCCTGTGTTTTCAGGGGTGATAGGCCTGCTCTGTGGAGTAGAATCAACAATATTGAACACACACAGAATCTCCAATCCCTCTTCTAAGCTCTGATGATATAAAGCATTCATTTCCAACCCTTGTTTATCCAGGCATTGTGTATCTTGGGTGTGGTGGTAGGTTGGTTGGGTTTTGTTGTAGTGAAACATTTTTCAGTTTTCTGTTGTATTCTCTAAATCAAACTTAATATGGATTTTTGTGCTCCAGTATGCTGTATTTTGAACACTGTATTTATTACCATACAATGTAATGGATACATTAGATGTGATTACATGTCTTCATACTTGCATTACTAAAGTCTTCAAGCAAGTTTATGGCACTTTGATGAGACAGCAACCCCTGCATGATTAATTGCACACTAATTATCTGATGGATTGTAATTTTACACAATTATGTTCTACTTTTCTCCTCTACCTTAACACTTATACTGTTCATTTCTCATCCACCTGACACTGAGTGCAACTATGACCTCATCGTTTATTCCCTATCAATATGCTCTTTGAGTGTAGAACTCTCAAAGGGGAGGCATAGGATAAAGACAAGAGACAGGTCTCCTAAGTGGCTCTTCATCTGCCTGCTGTCAGGCTTGACCTTGCTCTGATGGTAAATGTGTGTGCATATGTGTATATGTGAGTTCATGTTTGCTCTCTATTTTTTGTGTGTAGTGAAATTGTGTTTGTGTACTTTCTTGTTTCAATATAAGACTTTTCTTATGTTTCGTATGTTGACACGTGCTTGGGAGCATAGATTAAAATTGTAGTGTTTGTTTATAAGGCAGCAAGTTCAAATGAAAAAGAAAATGCTGTTGGCTCATGCACTTCAGAACAACACAAGGAAGCATTTACTGATCTCATGCCCATTAGCAGTTATCAGCAGGACAAAAACAAATCAACAAACAAATCAATACGTAAAAATAAATATGTTAGGCAAAAACACGACTTGATTTGGTTTTGGGTAGATAATATTGGGTTCAAATAAGTAATGTTAGGGAAACATAGGAAATGTTAATCTTACTACCACCTTGAGGTTAGGAGACCTTCATTGTCATGACATTACAATAATAACTATGTGGTTGTGATTTTAAAAAATCCATGCAGATTTACTTAGGAATAGGAAGCAAACAGTGGTCACTTATGTTAAAGTGTTTTCTCACCCATCCATCCACCCCAACCTACGTATGGAGATTTTGTTGCTGGACAGTAACATCACCTGATGTCATCCCCTTATATGACTATGACTGCTGGAGGGCTTTGTCATATGAACGTAAACATATGTCGTTTGGAGTAGGCCTACTTGCCAAAATGACTGGCTCTGTCATTTTTCTTGGAAGGACAGCCTCTTGATTATAGCATGATTAAATGCTAGGTGGAGCACGAAGCACTAATGGTTAGAGGGGAGATTTCCCCTGGTGCCTCATCCCCTCATGTAATGCATCAAAAAGAGAGACAGGTGATGGAAGGTTATATCAACCAAATACTATGTAACATTTACCAAATACATTTCAAGTCAGTCAGCCACCTACGCACTACGCACCACCTTTTACATGTTGCCCAAAAAACATGTGGCACTCATCTGAAATCCTATTGACATTTAAATTGTGTCCAGTATGTCCATTAAATTTATAAATGATCCAAATCTGGCATTACTCTGTACACTTAACACAGTTTAAAAACTGACCATCCTTGACAGTGGAAGATGTTGTGAAAGTTGTGCAAGTGAAATTGAAGAGATATTCCGCACTGATATAATACCTTTCTTGATGATGAATTCACAGCAGACTTTATTAAACTGATACGGGAAATACAGAAAAGACAAGACTGGAAAGACAAGATTATATTGAGTTATTGATGATATTATTGTGATTATTGTGATTGTGGGTCGCTGTGGTTCAAGAGGCAAAGCGGGTCATCCACTAATCAGAAGATTAGCAATTCTGCTTGAGGTTTCTTCCCGTTAAAGAGGAATATTTACCTTGCAGCTGTTGCCAAGTGCCTGATGATGGAGGAGTATTGGGTCTCTTTAAATTAAAGAGTATGGTCTAGATCTGCTCTATGTGAAAAGTGCCTTGAGATAACTTTTGTAGAGATTTGGTGCTATATAAATAAAAATTGATTGATCAATTAATTCGATTCCAGACTCCTCCAGTCTGCATGTCAAAGTACTGAAACCTGAATTGCTCCTGATGGCTGTGCCAAAAGTGTGTTGAATGGGTGAATGTGACATGTAGTGTAAAAGCACTCTAACCCTAACCCTAAGTACAGTCCATTTACCATTTAACGATCGAAAAGGACTGTACTCTACACCACCTCTTTTATATTAGTTGCTTAAAGTATACAAACAAATAAAATATGGACTATAATACCAGGGATAAATAGGGTTTAAAGAATGTGCTGTTAGCAGAGATCACCATTTATTTTCAGTGTAATCATTTCCATAGATGACAGATTGCTGAAGAGTATTCTGAATAATTTGACAAGTAATACCAGTACTACAGTACTTTATTGGTTTGAAATGTCAGTACATGATAAGAGTTTTGAGATAATGTTGAATCACATCATCATTAAAGCTCATTAGAGCTAATTTAATAGCTTTATGACCTACTTGTGCAATTCAAACTGAAAATCCAACCAACATGAAAAGCTTAGAATATATTTGTGAAATATATAAATATTAAGTCCATCACCAATGTGTTCATCTTTAAAAGAAAAGAAGAGGAAACATGTATATAATAGCTTTAAAAACAATATGAATTATATGAGGAAATCCAACTTCAACCACAGAATTTCAACCCCAGGCACAACCATATTGATAGGAATACTCTGACTCTTGCCCATAAACTTCCACCTCACACAGTGTCAGATATTCTTTTCGTCCAGGAATCACAATGTTCACATAACGGCCTACCATTCCATTACACTGAAATGTTTTGGAGGTACCAGCTGGGATAGATGAGATTACAGTGCATCTGAAGAAAAACAAAGGAAAATGTCTGTGGTTAAAATAGTGTTGGATGTAAAAACATACAGTATTTGCTATTTTGTACTGATGATGTTACTGAGGGGAAACATAATTCTTTATTGCTTGCAAATCATGATGATATCTGTGCTAAACCTGATTGTAACTCACACAGTTATCAAATGTTTCAACTCATTATTAGTCAGACAAAGTTCCTACCTGGGATTTGCGTTGCCGTTGTCACTGAGAGAATTTCCAATGCGGATCTCAGCTCCATTAATCCTATTATGGCAACAATCTCTTCTGTTGGTGACGGTAACAATGTTGATTTTATACAACTTCTTGAGGTCCAGTCTCCACCATGGTTTGAGATTCTTTTGTGTGTGGGTACAGGATCCTTGTCCCCAGTTGCTAGCGCGATTCCCATCAATGGCCCTTTCAGGCACAGCTTCCCCATGCAGTGAAGACTGAGTCACTTTTCCAAATACAGCAATATTTGTATCTGGACATAGTACAATATTTTGAAGTTAAACATAGTTTAAGGGAGGCATAAAAATCAATACATGGGTTGATTGAATCAAGTACAGTGACAAAAAAAGAAAACTGGCAGCATATTTGATGTAAATTTTTGTATGGTTATCTTCTCATAATCATGTACACTACACTTTATATGGTAAGACTCACCAGAAATAGGTTCACCATAAACTTCCACCTCACACAGTGTCAGATACTCTCTTCTTCCTGGAATCACAATGTTCACATAACGGCCTACCATTCCGTTACACTGAAATGTTTTGGTTGTTCCAGCTGGGATAGATGAGATCACAGTGCATCTGAAGAAAAAGATAGGACACATGTGTTGTGGTTAAAATACTGTTGGGTGATAAAACTATGCATTGGTTTCAACATCATTTGTTATTTTATACTGATGATGTTACTGAGATGAAACATAATGCTGTCTGTTTCAAATCATGATGATATCCAGTGCAATAATTGACTAACTAACACAACATGTATCAAATGTTTAAACCTTACATAATGTAGAAAGTACCTGGGATTTGCGTTGCCGTTGTCACTGAGAGAATTTCCAATGCGGATCTCAGCTCCATTAATCCTGTTGTGGCAACAATCCTTTCTATTGGTGATGGTGACAGTGTTGATTTTATACAACTTCTGGATGTCCAGTCTCCACCATGGTTTAAGATTCTTCTGTGTGTGGGTACAGGATCCTTGTCTCCACTGGCTAGCTCGATTTCCATCAATGGCCCTTTCAGCCAAAGCATTCCCAAAAAGTGAAGACTGAATCACTTTTCCTCTAAAGGCAATATTCGTATCTGTAAAACATTCAACATTTTGAAATTAAAAGTAGCTTGAGGAAGTCACAGAAACATTATATGACTTGATTTAACCAAGGACAGCATAGAAATTTGATTTAAACTGTGTTGTAATTTTCTGCTCAAATTCATCTACACAACACTTTATATGGTAAAACTCACCAGTTGTAGGTTCACCATAAACTTCCACCTCACACAGTGTCAGACTCTCTTTTCTTCCTGGAATCACAATGTTCACATAACGGCCTACCATTTCATAACACTGAAATGTTTTGGTTGTTCCAGCTGGGATAGATGAGATCACAGTGCATCTGAACGAGATAGGAAAACGGTTAAAATTATTTAGATAACAAAAAATTATACATAGGTCTCAATAGTATTTGTAATTAGGGACTGTGCCGAAAGGCAAGAGGGGGAGGACTCCAGAGGCTCAAGAACCCTATTGTTATTGTATTGTTTTTTTATTATTATGCTACCACCTCTTTGAGCCTAAATTTTAACCTCTAATCCTGCTCAAAAAATTTGGCAGGCACATCAGGTCTGGTGAAAAAATTTGATCTCTAGCGCCACCTAGAAACACTTAACCGGCCACTACGCCTGATAGCAATGTCGTAGAAAGATCAAACCAAAACTCAATTGTTTGTCTTATCAAGACCTACAAACCATGTGCTGACACTCTTGACTTAAATCAAACAGGAAGAGCACAACTTGCCCTTAAATGTATGATTCTCTGCAATTTTTGGCCTCCTACAAACAACATTTTGTCCGAGGGCGTTCATTATGGCAGGTTCAAATTGAAATAGCTGACCTAGCACGTTTTGAACAACTGTTTCATTACTCGTCCAGTTTGGATTTTAGAATCCCTCAAATGTCAAGTGCCCAAAAACCCTCGCTAAGAAGCTCCCATAGACAATGAATGGGAGGAGAGTCTAATGCCACTTTGACCCTAACTTTGACCACTTAAACATGCTACAGAACAGACCAAATTTACCACCCACATCCGGTCTGGCCATAAATTTGATAAAATGGAAAAATGTACCTCAAAAGTGTCAAAATGTGCTCTCTAGCGCCACATTGAAACACTTAGATGCCCACTACACCTGATAGGAATATTGTAGAAAGATCAAACCAAAACTCAATTGTTTGTCTTATCAAGACATACAAATCATGTGCTGACACCACTGACCTAAAACAAACAGGAAGTGCACAATGTGCCCTTAAATGTGTGATTTTCTGCAATTTTTCAGGCTTTTCAAAATTTATTCCTGCATACTTTCATCTACAGACGCCATTCAAATGTCAAAATGTAGCCACAATATAATAATCTATAGATGTGTGTAATTTGGTCTGGCTATGTTCTATACTTTTTGATCTGCACACCCACATGTTTACCCTATTCCTCTCCCATTCATTCTTACTCTCCCTGTTGACTCTGTTGTCATGCTGTCCCCTCGTTAACTACCATGGCAACCTCTGTGTGTGTGTGCAGCTGGCACAAGTTGAAGCACTGAATTATGTTGCCACTAGTTGTAACCTATAGAAATATATTTGTATTTTTAATTTTGACCATGTTTATTTATATACGTATTTCTGTGTCATCTTGATGACTATTTTATCATAACAAGTTACAGTTTCAGAGGATTGCAGTAGATAATGAAGTCAAACAATCTTCAGGATTCATTTGTGCTCTGCAGCTATCCAGATTAATTTGTGGTTTTAGTGTGCCACCCAGTGAAGAAAACTTGTATAGATTCATGATACCTGATGAGGAAAAGGTGCCTCAGTTTTCTGTTTCAAGTTTATTGACTGTATTGTTAATATGTTTTTAGATATCTGTACAGTCTATCAACTATTTCACTGACAAAGTCAAGATCAAACCAAAGTACAAGAGCATGACCTACAAAGCTATCTACAGGTTTCACTGAAAATACATTCCTCTCCTGTTTGACTCATCAAAGTGTTGGCAGTTAATTTCAGTTGCTCAGTCTAAATGTCTACACAGACAGACAGACGGGGGGGGGGGTGAGTGTGTGAGTGTGTGTGTGTGTATGTGTGTGTGTAATGTAATATCTACTTATTGCAGTGTCCGATAAATGCCTGGATCTGAAAGCATTTAAATGTCCCTAACGGAAACCTTTCCGCTTCGCCACAGCCCGACGTGCGCAAGGGTGCGAGGTCCCGCCCCAACACTGCTTGCGGCTTTAATTGTATACTGATGATGTAACTGAGGTGAAACATAATGGTGTCTCTTTGCAAATGATGAAGATGACCAGAATGATACCGGATTGTAACGCATCCATCAGGTATCAACTACTTAAACCTAATATGCTATGGAATGTATTGCTACCTGGGATTTGCGTTGCCGTTGTCACTGAGAGAACTTCCAATGCGGATTTCAGCTCCATTGATCCTGTTGTGACAACAATCTTTTCTGTTGGTTATCTTGACAAAGGAAATAGTATATGACCTCAGGAGGTCTAGTCTCCACCATGGTTTAAGATCATTCTGTGTGTGGGTACAGGATCCTTGTTTCCAGTTGCTAGCACGATTTCCATCAATGGCCCTTTCAGGCAAAGCGTTTCCATGCAGTGAGGACTGAGTTGCTTTTCCAAACACAGCAATATTTGTATCTGTCAAAAATTAGAAATTTGAAATCAAAGGTAGTTTGAAGTGAACATATTTCATGAAAATGTTTGTGTGATTATCTGTTCAAATTTATCTACACAACATTTTATATGGTAAAACTCACAGGCTGTAGGTTCACCATGAACTTCCACCTCACACAGTGTCAGATACTCTCTTCTTCCTGGAATCACAATGTTCACATAACGGCCTACCATTCCGTTACAATGAAATGTTTTGGTTTTTCCTGCTGGGATAGATGAGATCACAGTGCATCTGAAGAAAAAGATAGGACACGTGTGTTGTGGTTAAAATACTGTTGGGTGATAAAACTGTGCATTAGTTTCAACATAATCTTTTTATTTTACACAGGTGATGTTACTGAGAGGAAACACAATGCTGTCTGTTTAAAATGATGGAGATAACCAGTCCAGTACCTGATTGTAACTCACCCGACAGGTATCAAATGTTTAAACCTAATATAAAACGGACAGGGTTGCTACCTGGGATTTGCGTTGCCGTTGTCACTGAGAGAATTCCCAATGCGGATCTCAGCTCCATTGATTCTATCATGGCAACAATCCTTTCTATTGGTGATGGTGACAGTGTTGATTTTATACAACTTCTGGAGATCCAGTCTCCACCATGGTTTGAGATTCTTTTGTGTGTGGGTACAGGATCCTTGTCCCCAGTTGCTAGCACGATTCCCATCAATGGCCCTTTCAGGCACAGCTTTCCCATACAGTGTAGACTGAGTCACTTTTCCACCTCTTGCAATATTCATACCTGGATAAAGTAAATTTTTTTGAAATGTAAGGTAGTTTGAAGAAGGCTCAGAAACATAAAATGGCTTGTTTTGACCAAGTAGAACATAGAACTAGCAGTCAGCATATTTGATTAAACCTTTTGTTCGATCATCTGCTCATAGGCATCTACACAACATTTTATACGGTACAACTCACCAGTGATAGTTGGAGGTTTACCACCTGATGAACTAGATGGCAAAAATGCGTTCTACTTAAGATAATGTTGGATGAAAAAAATATTCATTGGTCTCAACAGTAAATCTAATTATATACAAGTATACTACTATACTATAGTACTACTATATATAGTAGTTTGAAAGAGGCACGAAATCATTACATGGGTTGATATAACCATGGAAAACACAGAACATGCAGTCAGCATATTTGATTGAAACTTTTGTGTGATTATCTGCTCAAATTCATCTACACAACAATTTATATTATACAACTCACCAGCTGAAGGTTCACCATAAACTTCCACCTCACACAGTGTCAGATACTCTCTTCTTCCTGGAATCACAATGTTCACATAACGGCCTACCATTCCGTTACACTGAAATGTTTTTGTTTTTCCAGCTGGGATAGATGAGATCACAGTGCATCTGAAGAAAAATATAGGACACGTGTGTTGTGGTTAAAATACTGTTTGTTTGTTTGTTTGTTTGTTTTTATTAGATCCCCATTAGCTTTTGCATATAGCATTGGCTATTCTTCCTGGGGTCTTTTCACTTAATCATTGACAATTACATGATATAAGCCACTTAGAGTGGCGGCAAACATAACATAGGTTACATGATATTCTTCCTGTGGTCCTTCTAATTAACCATTAACAAATATCAGCTACACAGAGTGGTAGTAAACATGAAATCCATATCTACTAAATAAGGAAAGAAACAACAAAACTGTTGGGTGATAAAACTGTGCATTAGTTTCAACATAATCTTTTTATTTTACACAGGTGATGTTACTGAGAGGAAACACAATGCTGTCTGTTGTAAATGATGGAGATAACCAGTCCAGTACCTGAATGTAACTCACCCTACAGGTATCAAATGTTTAAACCTAATATAAAACGGACAGGGATGCTACCTGGGATTTGCGTTGCCGTTGTCACTGAGAGAATTCCCAATGCGGATCTCAGCTCCATTGATTCTATCATGGCAACAATCCTTTCTATTGGTGATGGTGACAGTGTTGATTTTATACGACTTCTGGAGATCCAGTCTCCACCATGGTTTGAGATTCTTTTGTGTGTGGGTACAGGATCCTTGTCCCCAGTTGCTAGCACGATTTCCATCAATGGCCCTTTCAGGCACAGCTTTCCCATACAGTGTAGACTGAGTCACTTTTCCACCTCTGGCAATATTCGTACCTGGACAAAGTTTATTTTTTTGAAATATAAGGTAGTTTGAAGAAGGCTCAGAAACATAAAATGGCTTGTTTTGACCAAGTAGAACATAGAACAAGCAGTCAGACTATTTGATTAAAATTTTTGTTCGATCATCTACTCAAAGACATCTACACAACATTTTATACGGTACAACTCACCAGTGTTAGTTGGAGGTTTACCACCTGATGAACAAGACGGCAAAAATGTGTTATACTTAAAATGATGTTGGATGAAAAACATATTCATGGTTCTCAACAGTATTTCTAATTCTTTACTAGTATACTACTATACTACTATACTATAGTACTACTATATATAGTAGTTTGAGAGAGGCACAAAATCATTACATGGGTTGATATAACCATGGAAAACATAGAACAAGCAGTCAGCATAAATTATGAAAATGTTTGTGTGATTATCTGCTCAAATTCATCTAAGCAACAATTTATATTATACAACTCACCAGCTGAAGGTTCACCGTAAACTTCCACCTCACACAGTGTCAGATACTCTCTTCTTCCTGGAATCACAATGTTCACATAACGGCCTACCATTCCGTTACACTGAAATGTTTTGGTTGTTCCAGCTGGGATAGATGAGATCACAGTGCATCTGAAGAAAAAGATAGGACACGTGTGTTGTGGTTAAAATACTGTTGGGTGATAAAACTATGCATTGGTTTCAACATTATTTTTAAATTTCATACAGGTGATGTTACTGAGAGGAAACATAATGCTGTCTGTTTTAAATGATGGAGATAACCAGTCCAGTACCTGATTGTAACTCACCCGACAGGTATCAAATGTTTAAACCTAATATAAAACGGACAGGGTTGCTACCTGGGATTTGCATTGCCATTTTCACAGAGAGAATTTCCAATGCGGATCTCAGCTCCATTGATTCTATTATGGCAACAATCCTTTCTATTGGTGATGGTGATAGTGTTGATTTTATACAACTTCTGGAGATCCAGTCTCCACCATGGTTTGAGATTCTTTTGTGTGTGGGTACAGGATCCTTGTCCCCAGTTGCTAGCACGATTCCCATCAATGGCCCTTTCAGGCAAAGCGTTTCCATGCAGTGAGGACTGAGTTGCTTTTCCAAACACAGCAATATTTGTATCTGCCAGAAATTAGAAATTTGAAATCAAAGGTAGTTTGAGGAACAGTGAACATATTTCATGAAAATGTTTGTGTGATTATCTGTTCAAATGTATCTACAAAACATTTTATGTGGTAAAACTCACAGGCTGTAGGTTCACCATGAACTTCCACCTCACACAGTGTCAGATACTCTCTTCTTCCTGGAATCACAATGTTCACATAACGGCCTACCATTCCGTTACACTGAAATGTTTTGGTTGTTCCAGCTGGGATAGATGAGATCACAGTGCATCTGAAGAAAAAGATAGGACACGTGTGTTGTGGTTAAAATACTGTTGGGTGATAAAACTATGGATTGGTTTCAACATCATTTTTAAATTTCATACAGGTGATGTTACTGAGAGGAAACATAATGCTGTCTGTTTTAAATGATGGACATAACCAGTCCAGTACCTGATTGTAACTCACCCGACAGGTATCAAATGTTTAAACCTAATATAAAACAGACAGGGTTGCTACCTGGGATTTGCGTTGCCGTTGTCACTGAGAGAATTCCCAATGCGGATCTCAGCTCCATTGATTCTATCATGGCAACAATCCTTTCTATTGGTGATGGTGACAGTGTTGATTTTATACAACTTCTGGAGATCCAGTCTCCACCATGGTTTGAGATTCTTTTGTGTGTGGGTACAGGATCCTTGTCCCCAGTTGTTAGCACGATTCCCATCAATGGCCCTTTCAGGCAAAGCGTTTCCATGCAGTGAGGACTGAGTTGCTTTTCCAAACACAGCAATATTTGTATCTGCCAGAAATTAGAAATTTGAAATCAAAGGTAGTTTGAGGAACAGTGAACATATTTCATGAAAATGTTTGTGTGATTATCTGTTCAAATGTATCTACAAAACATTTTATGTGGTAAAACTCACAGGCTGTAGGTTCACCATGAACTTCCACCTCACACAGTGTCAGATACTCTCTTCTTCCTGGAATCACAATGTTCACATAACGGCCTACCATTCCGTTACACTGAAATGTTTTGGTTTTTCCAGCTGGGATAGATGAGATCACAGTGCATCTGAAGAAAAAGATAGGACACGTGTGTTGTGGTTAAAATACTGTTGGGTGATAAAACTATGCATTGGTTTCAACATCATTTTTAAATTTCATACAGGTGATGTTACTGAGAGGAAACATAATGCTGTCTGTTTTAAATGATGGAGATAACCAGTCCAGTACCTGATTGTAACTCACCCGACAGGTATCAAATGTTTAAACCTAATATAAAATGGACAGGGTTGCTACCTGGGATTTGTGTTGCCGTTGTCACTGAGAGAATTCCCAATGCGGATCTCAGCTCCATTGATTCTATCATGGCAACAATCCTTTCTATTGGTGATGGTGACAGTGTTGATTTTATACAACTTCTGGAGATCCAGTCTCCACCATGGTTTGAGATTCTTTTGTGTGTGGGTACAGGATCCTTGTCCCCAGTTGCTAGCACGATTCCCATCAATGGCCCTTTCAGGCACAGCTTTCCCATACAGTGTAGACTGAGTCACTTTTCCACCTCTGGCAATATTCGTACCTGTACAAAGTTTATTTTTTTGAAATATAAGATAGTTTGAAGAAGGCTCAGAAACATGAAATAGCTTGTTTTGACCAAGTAGAACATAGAACTAGCAGTCAGCATATTTGATTTAATTTTTTGTTCGATCATCTACTCAAAGACATCTACACAACATTTTATACGGTACAACTCACCAGTGATAGTTGGAGGTTTACCACCTGATGAACAAGACGGCAAAAGTGTGTTATACTTAAAATAATGTTGGATGAAAAACATATTCATTGTTCTCAGCAGAATTTCTAATTCTATACTAGTAGTACTACTATACTACTATACTATAGTACTACCATATATAGTAACTTGAAAGAGGCGCATAATCATTACATGGGTTGATATAACCATGGAAAACATAGAACAAGCAGTCAGCATATTTGATTGAAACTTTTGTGTGATTATCTACTCAAATTCATCTGCACAACAATTTATATTATACAACTCACCAGCTGAAGGTTCACCGTAAACTTCCACCTCACACAGTGTCAGATACTCTCTTCTTCCTGGAATCACAATGTTCACATAACGGCCTACCATTCCGTTACACTGAAATGTTTTGGTTTTTCCAGCTGGGATAGATGAGATCACAGTGCATCTGAAGAAAAAGATAGGACACGTGTGTTGTGGTTAAAATACTGTTGGGTGATAAAACTATGGATTGGTTTCAACATCATTTTTACATTTCATACAGGTGATGTTACTGAGAGGAAACATAATGCTGTCTGTTTTAAATGATGGATATAACCAGTCCAGTACCTGATTGTAACTCACCCGACAGGTATCAAATGTTTAAACCTAATATAAAACGGACAGGGTTGCTACCTGGGATTTGCGTTGCCGTTGTCACTGAGAGAATTTCCAATGCGGATCTCAGCTCCATTGATTCTATTGGGGCAACAATCTCCTCTGTTGGTGATTGTGATAGTGTTGATTTCATACGACTTCAGGAGGTCCAGTCTCCACCATGGCTTGGGATTATTCATTGTGGCGGAACAGGATGCCTGTCCCCAGTTGCTAGCACGATTCCCATCAATGGCCCTTTCAGGCACAGCTTTCCCATACAATGTAGACTGAGTCACTTTTCCACCACTCGCAATATTCGTACCTGGACAAAGTTTATTTTTTTGAAATATAAGATAGTTTGAAGAAGGCTCAGAAACATAAAATAGCTTGTTTTGACCAAGTAGAACATAGAACTAGCAGTCAGCATATTTGATTTAAATTTTTGTTCGATCATCTACTCAAAGACATCTACACAACATTTTATATGGTACAACTCACCAGTGATAGTTGGAGGTTTACCACCTGATGAACAAGACGGCAAAAGTGTGTTATACTTAAAATAATGTTGGATGAAAAAAATATTCATTGTTCTCAGCAGAATTTCTAATTCTATACTAGTAGTACTACTATACTACTATACTATAGTACTACCATATATAGTAACTTGAAAGAGGCACATAATCATTACATGGGTTGATATAACCATGGAAAACATAGAACAAGCAGTCAGCATATTTGATTGAAACTTTTGTGTGATTATCTACTCAAATTCATCTACATAACAATTTATATTATACAACTAACCAGCTGAAGGTTCACCGTAAACTTCCACCTCACACAGTGTCAGATACTCTCTTCTTCCTGGAATCACAATGTTCACATAACGGCCTACCATTCCGTTACACTGAAATGTTTTGGTTTTTCCAGCTGGGATAGATGAGATCACAGTGCATCTGAAGAAAAAGATAGGACACGTGTGTTGTGGTTAAAATACTGTTGGGTGATAAAACTATGGATTGGTTTCAACATCATTTTTAAATTTCATACAGGTGATGTTACTGAGAGGAAACATAATGATGTCTGTTTTAAATGATGGAGATAACCAGTCCAGTACCTGATTGTAACTCACCCGACAGGTATCAAATGTTTAAACCTAATATAAAACGGACAGGGTTGCTACCTGGGATTTGCGTTGCCGTTGTCACTGAGAGAATTTCCAATGCGGATCTCAGCTCCATTGATTCTATTGGGGCAACAATCTCCTCTGTTGGTGATTGTGATAGTGTTGATTTCATACGACTTCAGGAGGTCCAGTCTCCACCATGGCTTGGGATTATTCATTGTGGCGGAACAGGATGCCTGTCCCCAGTTGCTAGCACGATTCCCATCAATGGCCCTTTCAGGCACAGCTTTCCCATACAGTGTAGACTGAGTCACTTTTCCACCACTCGCAATATTCGTACCTGGACAAAGTTCATTTTTTGAAATATAAGGTAGTTTAAAGAAGGCACAGAAACATAAAATGGCTTGTTTTGACCAAGTACAACACAGAACAAGCAGTCAGCATATTTGATTGAAACTTTTGTGTGATTATCTGCTCAAATTCATCTACACAACAATTTATATTATACAACTCACCAGTTGTAGGTTCACCATGAACTTCCACCTCACACAGTGTCAGATACTCTCTTCTTCCTGGAATCACAATGTTCACATAACGGCCTACCATTCCGTTACACTGAAATGTTTTGGTTGTTCCAGCTGGGATAGATGAGATCACAGTGCATCTGAAGAAAAAGATAGGACACGTGTGTTGTGGTTAAAATACTGTTGGGTGATAAAACTATGCATTGGTTTCAACATCATTTTTAAATTTCATACAGGTGATGTTACTGAGAGGAAACACAATGCTGTCTGTTTTAAATGATGGAGATAACCAGTCCAGTACCTGATTGTAACTCACCCGACAGGTATCAAATGTTTAAACCTAATATAAAACGGACAGGGTTGCTACCTGGGATTTGCGTTGCCGTTGTCACTGAGAGAATTCCCAATGCGGATCTCAGCTCCATTGATTCTATCATGGCAACAATCCTTTCTATTGGTGATGGTGACAGTGTTGATTTTATACAACTTCTGGAGATCCAGTCTCCACCATGGTTTGAGATTCTTTTGTGTGTGGGTACAGGATCCTTGTCCCCAGTTGCTAGCACGATTCCCATCAATGGCCCTTTCAGGCACAGCTTTCCCAAACAGTGTAGACTGAGTCACTTTTCCACCTCTGGCAATATTCGTACCTGGACAAAGTTTATTTTTTTGAAATATAAGATAGTTTGAAGAAGGCTCAGAAACATAAAATGGCTTGTTTTGACCAAGTAGAACATAGAACTAGCAGTCAGCATATTTGATTTAAATTTTTGTTCGATCATCTACTCAAAGACATCTACACAACATTTTATACGGTACAACTCACCAGTGATAGTTGGAGGTTTACCACCTGATGAACAAGACGGCAAAAGTGTGTTATACTTAAAATAATGTTGGATGAAAAAAATATTCATTGTTCTCAGCAGAATTTCTAATTCTATACTAGTAGTACTACTATACTACTATACTATAGTACTACCATATATAGTAACTTGAAAGAGGCACATAATCATTACATGGGTTGATATAACCATGGAAAACATAGAACAAGCAGTCAGCATATTTGATTGAAACTTTTGTGTGATTATCTGCTCAAATTCATCTACACAACAATTTATATTATACAACTCACCAGTTGTAGGTTCACCATGAACTTCCACCTCACACAGTGTCAGATACTCTCTTCTTCCTGGAATCACAATGTTCACATAACGGCCTACCATTCCGTTACACTGAAATGTTTTGGTTTTTCCAGCTAGGATAGATGAGATCACAGTGCATCTGAAGAAAAAGATAGGACACGTGTGTTGTGGTTAAAATACTGTTGGGTGATAAAACTATGCATTGGTTTCAACATCATTTTTAAATTTCATACAGGTGATGTTACTGAGAGGAAACACAATGCTGTCTGTTTTAAATGATGGAGATAACCAGTCCAGTACCTGATTGTAACTCACCCGACAGGTATCAAATGTTTAAACCTAATATAAAACGGACAGGGTTGCTACCTGGGATTTGCGTTGCCGTTGTCACTGAGAGAATTCCCAATGCGGATCTCAGCTCCATTGATTCTATCATGGCAACAATCCTTTCTATTGGTGATGGTGACAGTGTTGATTTTATACAACTTCTGGAGATCCAGTCTCCACCATGGTTTGAGATTCTTTTGTGTGTGGGTACAGGATCCTTGTCCCCAGTTGCTAGCACGATTCCCATCAATGGCCCTTTCAGGCACAGCTTTCCCAAACAGTGTAGACTGAGTCACTTTTCCACCTCTGGCAATATTCGTACCTGGACAAAGTTTATTTTTTTGAAATATAAGATAGTTTGAAGAAGGCTCAGAAACATAAAATGGCTTGTTTTGACCAAGTAGAACATAGAACTAGCAGTCAGCATATTTGATTTAAATTTTTGTTCGATCATCTACTCAAAGACATCTACACAACATTTTATACGGTACAACTCACCAGTGATAGTTGGAGGTTTACCACCTGATGAACAAGACGGCAAAAGTGTGTTATACTTAAAATAATGTTGGATGAAAAAAATATTCATTGTTCTCAGCAGAATTTCTAATTCTATACTAGTAGTACTACTATACTACTATACTATAGTACTACCATATATAGTAACTTGAAAGAGGCACATAATCATTACATGGGTTGATATAACCATGGAAAACATAGAACAAGCAGTCAGCATATTTGATTGAAACTTTTGTGTGATTATCTACTCAAATTCATCTACACAACAATTTATATTATACAACTCACCAGCTGAAGGTTCACCGTAAACTTCCACCTCACACAGTGTCAGATACTCTCTTCTTCCTGGAATCACAATGTTCACATAACGGCCTACCATTCCGTTACACTGAAATGTTTTGGTTTTTCCAGCTGGGATAGATGAGATCACAGTGCATCTGAAGAAAAAGATAGGACACGTGTGTTGTGGTTAAAATACTGTTGGGTGATAAAACTATGGATTGGTTTCAACATCATTTTTAAATTTCATACAGGTGATGTTACTGAGAGGAAACATAATGCTGTCTGTTTTAAATGATGGAGATAACCAGTCCAGTACCTGATTGTAACTCACCCGACAGGT
This sequence comes from Scomber japonicus, assembly GCF_027409825.1. Taxonomy (NCBI): domain Eukaryota; kingdom Metazoa; phylum Chordata; class Actinopteri; order Scombriformes; family Scombridae; genus Scomber; species Scomber japonicus. Next base: position 16,202,991 of record NC_070587.1, on the reverse strand, counting down.
ATCAAATGTTTAAACCTAATATAAAACGGACAGGGTTGCTACCTGGGATTTGTGTTGCCGTTGTCACTGAGAGAATTTCCAATGCGGATCTCAGCTCCATTGATTCTATTGGGGCAACAATCTCCTCTGTTAGTGATTGTGATAGTGTTGATTTCATACGACTTCAGGAGGTCCAGTCTCCACCATGGCTTGGGATTATTCATTGTGGCGGAACAGGATGCCTGTCCCCAGTTGCTAGCACGATTCCCATCAATGGCCCTTTCAGGCACAGCTTTCCCATACAATGTAGACTGAGTCACTTTTCCATCACTCGCAATATTCGTACCTGGACAAAGTTTATTTTTTTGAAATATAAGATAGTTTGAAGAAGGCTCAGAAACATAAAATAGCTTGTTTTGACCAAGTAGAACATAGAACTAGCAATCAGCATATTTGATTTAAATTTTTGTTCGATCATCTACTCAAAGACATCTACACAACATTTTATATGGTACAACTCACCAGTGATAGTTGGAGGTTTACCACCTGATGAACAAGACGGCAAAAGTGTGTTATACTTAAAATAATGTTGGATGAAAAAAATATTCATTGTTCTCAGCAGAATTTCTAATTCTACACTAGTAGTACTACTATACTACTATACTATAGTACTACCATATATAGTAACTTGAAAGAGGCACATAATCATTACATGGGTTGATATAACCATGGAAAACATAGAACAAGCAGTCAGCATATTTGATTGAAACTTTTGTGTGATTATCTACTCAAATTCATCTACACAACAATTTATATTATACAACTCACCAGCTGAAGGTTCACCGTAAACTTCCACCTCACACAGTGTCAGATACTCTCTTCTTCCTGGAATCACAATGTTCACATAACGGCCTACCATTCCGTTACACTGAAATGTTTTGGTTTTTCCAGCTGGGATAGATGAGATCACAGTGCATCTGAAGAAAAAGATAGGACACGTGTGTTGTGGTTAAAATACTGTTGGGTGATAAAACTATGGATTGGTTTCAACATCATTTTTAAATTTCATACAGGTGATGTTACTGAGAGGAAACATAATGCTGTCTGTTTTAAATGATGGAGATAACCAGTCCAGTACCTGATTGTAACTCACCCGACAGGTATCAAATGTTTAAACCTAATATAAAACGGACAGGGTTGCTACCTGGGATTTGCGTTGCCGTTGTCACTGAGAGAATTTCCAATGCGGATCTCAGCTCCATTGATTCTATTGGGGCAACAATCTCCTCTGTTGGTGATTGTGATAGTGTTGATTTCATACGACTTCAGGAGGTCCAGTCTCCACCATGGCTTGGGATTATTCATTGTGGCGGAACAGGATGCCTGTCCCCAGTTGCTAGCACGATTCCCATCAATGGCCCTTTCAGGCACAGCTTTCCCATACAGTGTAGACTGAGTCACTTTTCCACCACTCGCAATATTCGTACCTGGACAAAGTTCATTTTTTGAAATATAAGGTAGTTTAAAGAAGGCACAGAAACATAAAATGGCTTGTTTTGACCAAGTACAACACAGAACAAGCAGTCAGCATATCTGATTGAAACTTTTGTGTGATTATCTGCTCAAATTCATCTACACAACAATTTATATTATACAACTCACCAGTTGTAGGTTCACCATGAACTTCCACCTCACACAGTGTCAGATACTCTCTTCTTCCTGGAATCACAATGTTCACATAACGGCCTACCATTCCGTTACACTGAAATGTTTTGGTTGTTCCAGCTGGGATAGATGAGATCACAGTGCATCTGAAGAAAAAGATAGGACACGTGTGTTGTGGTTAAAATACTGTTGGGTGATAAAACTATGCATTGGTTTCAACATCATTTTTAAATTTCATACAGGTGATGTTACTGAGAGGAAACACAATGCTGTCTGTTTTAAATGATGGACATAACCAGTCCAGTACCTGATTGTAACTCACCTGACAGGTATCAAATGTTTAAACCTAATATAAAACGGACAGGGTTGCTACCTGGGATTTGCGTTGCCGTTGTCACTGAGAGAATTCCCAATGCGGATCTCAGCTCCATTGATTCTATCATGGCAACAATCCTTTCTATTGGTGATGGTGACAGTGTTGATTTTATACAACTTCTGGAGATCCAGTCTCCACCATGGTTTGAGATTCTTTTGTGTGTGGGTACAGGATCCTTGTCCCCAGTTGCTAGCACGATTCCCATCAATGGCCCTTTCAGGCACAGCTTTCCCAAACAGTGTAGACTGAGTCACTTTTCCACCTCTGGCAATATTCGTACCTGGACAAAGTTTATTTTTTTGAAATATAAGATAGTTTGAAGAAGGCTCAGAAACATAAAATGGCTTGTTTTGACCAAGTAGAACATAGAACTAGCAGTCAGCATATTTGATTTAAATTTTTGTTCGATCATCTACTCAAAGACATCTACACAACATTTTATACGGTACAACTCACCAGTGATAGTTGGAGGTTTACCACCTGATGAACAAGACGGCAAAAGTGTGTTATACTTAAAATAATGTTGGATGAAAAAAATATTCATTGTTCTCAGCAGAATTTCTAATTCTATACTAGTAGTACTACTATACTACTATACTATAGTACTACCATATATAGTAACTTGAAAGAGGCACATAATCATTACATGGGTTGATATAACCATGGAAAACATAGAACAAGCAGTCAGCATATTTGATTGAAACTTTTGTGTGATTATCTACTCAAATTCATCTACACAACAATTTATATTATACAACTCACCAGCTGAAGGTTCACCGTAAACTTCCACCTCACACAGTGTCAGATACTCTCTTCTTCCTGGAATCACAATGTTCACATAACGGCCTACCATTCCGTTACACTGAAATGTTTTGGTTTTTCCAGCTGGGATAGATGAGATCACAGTGCATCTGAAGAAAAAGATAGGACACGTGTGTTGTGGTTAAAATACTGTTGGGTGATAAAACTATGGATTGGTTTCAACATCATTTTTAAATTTCATACAGGTGATGTTACTGAGAGGAAACATAATGCTGTCTGTTTTAAATGATGGAGATAACCAGTCCAGTACCTGATTGTAACTCACCCGACAGGTATCAAATGTTTAAACCTAATATAAAACGGACAGGGTTGCTACCTGGGATTTGTGTTGCCGTTGTCACTGAGAGAATTTCCAATGCGGATCTCAGCTCCATTGATTCTATTGGGGCAACAATCTCCTCTGTTGGTGATTGTGATAGTGTTGATTTCATACGACTTCAGGAGGTCCAGTCTCCACCATGGCTTGGGATTATTCATTGTGGCGGAACAGGATGCCTGTCCCCAGTTGCTAGCACGATTCCCATCAATGGCCCTTTCAGGCACAGCTTTCCCATACAATGTAGACTGAGTCACTTTTCCACCACTCGCAATATTCGTACCTGGACAAAGTTTATTTTTTTGAAATATAAGATAGTTTGAAGAAGGCTCAGAAACATAAAATAGCTTGTTTTGACCAAATAGAACATAGAACTAGCAGTCAGCATATTTGATTTAAATTTTTGTTCGATCATCTACTCAAAGACATCTACACAACATTTTATATGGTACAACTCACCAGTGATAGTTGGAGGTTTACCACCTGATGAACAAGACGGCAAAAGTGTGTTATACTTAAAATAATGTTGGATGAAAAAAATATTCATTGTTCTCAGCAGAATTTCTAATTCTACACTAGTAGTACTACTATACTACTATACTATAGTACTACCATATATAGTAACTTGAAAGAGGCACATAATCATTACATGGGTTGATATAACCATGGAAAACATAGAACAAGCAGTCAGCATATTTGATTGAAACTTTTGTGTGATTATCTACTCAAATTCATCTACACAACAATTTATATTATACAACTCACCAGCTGAAGGTTCACCGTAAACTTCCACCTCACACAGTGTCAGATACTCTCTTCTTCCTGGAATCACAATGTTCACATAACGGCCTACCATTCCGTTACACTGAAATGTTTTGGTTTTTCCAGCTGGGATAGATGAGATCACAGTGCATCTGAAGAAAAAGATAGGACACGTGTGTTGTGGTTAAAATACTGTTGGGTGATAAAACTATGGATTGGTTTCAACATCATTTTTAAATTTCATACAGGTGATGTTACTGAGAGGAAACATAATGATGTCTGTTTTAAATGATGGAGATAACCAGTCCAGTACCTGATTGTAACTCACCCGACAGGTATCAAATGTTTAAACCTAATATAAAACGGACAGGGTTGCTACCTGGGATTTGCGTTGCCGTTGTCACTGAGAGAATTTCCAATGCGGATCTCAGCTCCATTGATTCTATTGGGGCAACAATCTCCTCTGTTGGTGATTGTGATAGTGTTGATTTCATACGACTTCAGGAGGTCCAGTCTCCACCATGGCTTGGGATTATTCATTGTGGCGGAACAGGATGCCTGTCCCCAGTTGCTAGCACGATTCCCATCAATGGCCCTTTCAGGCACAGCTTTCCCATACAGTGTAGACTGAGTCACTTTTCCACCACTCGCAATATTCGTACCTGGACAAAGTTCATTTTTTGAAATATAAGGTAGTTTAAAGAAGGCACAGAAACATAAAATGGCTTGTTTTGACCAAGTACAACACAGAACAAGCAGTCAGCATATCTGATTGAAACTTTTGTGTGATTATCTGCTCAAATTCATCTACACAACAATTTATATTATACAACTCACCAGTTGTAGGTTCACCATGAACTTCCACCTCACACAGTGTCAGATACTCTCTTCTTCCTGGAATCACAATGTTCACATAACGGCCTACCATTCCGTTACACTGAAATGTTTTGGTTGTTCCAGCTGGGATAGATGAGATCACAGTGCATCTGAAGAAAAAGATAGGACACGTGTGTTGTGGTTAAAATACTGTTGGGTGATAAAACTATGCATTGGTTTCAACATCATTTTTAAATTTCATACAGGTGATGTTACTGAGAGGAAACACAATGCTGTCTGTTTTAAATGATGGACATAACCAGTCCAGTACCTGATTGTAACTCACCTGACAGGTATCAAATGTTTAAACCTAATATAAAACGGACAGGGTTGCTACCTGGGATTTGCGTTGCCGTTGTCACTGAGAGAATTCCCAATGCGGATCTCAGCTCCATTGATTCTATCATGGCAACAATCCTTTCTATTGGTGATGGTGACAGTGTTGATTTTATACAACTTCTGGAGATCCAGTCTCCACCATGGTTTGAGATTCTTTTGTGTGTGGGTACAGGATCCTTGTCCCCAGTTGCTAGCACGATTCCCATCAATGGCCCTTTCAGGCACAGCTTTCCCAAACAGTGTAGACTGAGTCACTTTTCCACCTCTGGCAATATTCGTACCTGGACAAAGTTTATTTTTTTGAAATATAAGATAGTTTGAAGAAGGCTCAGAAACATAAAATGGCTTGTTTTGACCAAGTAGAACATAGAACTAGCAGTCAGCATATTTGATTTAAATTTTTGTTCGATCATCTACTCAAAGACATCTACACAACATTTTATACGGTACAACTCACCAGTGATAGTTGGAGGTTTACCACCTGATGAACAAGACGGCAAAAGTGTGTTATACTTAAAATAATGTTGGATGAAAAAAATATTCATTGTTCTCAGCAGAATTTCTAATTCTATACTAGTAGTACTACTATACTACTATACTATAGTACTACCATATATAGTAACTTGAAAGAGGCACATAATCATTACATGGGTTGATATAACCATGGAAAACATAGAACAAGCAGTCAGCATATTTGATTGAAACTTTTGTGTGATTATCTACTCAAATTCATCTACACAACAATTTATATTATACAACTCACCAGCTGAAGGTTCACCGTAAACTTCCACCTCACACAGTGTCAGATACTCTCTTCTTCCTGGAATCACAATGTTCACATAACGGCCTACCATTCCGTTACACTGAAATGTTTTGGTTTTTCCAGCTGGGATAGATGAGATCACAGTGCATCTGAAGAAAAAGATAGGACACGTGTGTTGTGGTTAAAATACTGTTGGGTGATAAAACTATGGATTGGTTTCAACATCATTTTTAAATTTCATACAGGTGATGTTACTGAGAGGAAACATAATGCTGTCTGTTTTAAATGATGGAGATAACCAGTCCAGTACCTGATTGTAACTCACCCGACAGGTATCAAATGTTTAAACCTAATATAAAACGGACAGGGTTGCTACCTGGGATTTGTGTTGCCGTTGTCACTGAGAGAATTTCCAATGCGGATCTCAGCTCCATTGATTCTATTGGGGCAACAATCTCCTCTGTTGGTGATTGTGATAGTGTTGATTTCATACGACTTCAGGAGGTCCAGTCTCCACCATGGCTTGGGATTATTCATTGTGGCGGAACAGGATGCCTGTCCCCAGTTGCTAGCACGATTCCCATCAATGGCCCTTTCAGGCACAGCTTTCCCATACAATGTAGACTGAGTCACTTTTCCACCACTCGCAATATTCGTACCTGGACAAAGTTTATTTTTTTGAAATATAAGATAGTTTGAAGAAGGCTCAGAAACATAAAATAGCTTGTTTTGACCAAGTAGAACATAGAACTAGCAGTCAGCATATTTGATTTAAATTTTTGTTCGATCATCTACTCAAAGACATCTACACAACATTTTATATGGTACAACTCACCAGTGATAGTTGGAGGTTTACCACCTGATGAACAAGACGGCAAAAGTGTGTTATACTTAAAATAATGTTGGATGAAAAAAATATTCATTGTTCTCAGCAGAATTTCTAATTCTACACTAGTAGTACTACTATACTACTATACTATAGTACTACCATATATAGTAACTTGAAAGAGGCACATAATCATTACATGGGTTGATATAACCATGGAAAACATAGAACAAGCAGTCAGCATATTTGATTGAAACTTTTGTGTGATTATCTACTCAAATTCATCTACACAACAATTTATATTATACAACTCACCAGCTGAAGGTTCACCGTAAACTTCCACCTCACACAGTGTCAGATACTCTCTTCTTCCTGGAATCACAATGTTCACATAACGGCCTACCATTCCGTTACACTGAAATGTTTTGGTTTTTCCAGCTGGGATAGATGAGATCACAGTGCATCTGAAGAAAAAGATAGGACACGTGTGTTGTGGTTAAAATACTGTTGGGTGATAAAACTATGGATTGGTTTCAACATCATTTTTAAATTTCATACAGGTGATGTTACTGAGAGGAAACATAATGCTGTCTGTTTTAAATGATGGAGATAACCAGTCCAGTACCTGATTGTAACTCACCCGACAGGTATCAAATGTTTAAACCTAATATAAAACGGACAGGGTTGCTACCTGGGATTTGCGTTGCCGTTGTCACTGAGAGAATTTCCAATGCGGATCTCAGCTCCATTGATTCTATTGGGGCAACAATCTCCTCTGTTGGTGATTGTGATAGTGTTGATTTCATACGACTTCAGGAGGTCCAGTCTCCACCATGGCTTGGGATTATTCATTGTGGCGGAACAGGATGCCTGTCCCCAGTTGCTAGCACGATTCCCATCAATGGCCCTTTCAGGCACAGCTTTCCCATACAGTGTAGACTGAGTCACTTTTCCACCACTCGCAATATTCGTACCTGGACAAAGTTCATTTTTTGAAATATAAGGTAGTTTAAAGAAGGCACAGAAACATAAAATGGCTTGTTTTGACCAAGTACAACACAGAACAAGCAGTCAGCATATTTGATTGAAACTTTTGTGTGATTATCTGCTCAAATTCATCTACACAACAATTTATATTATACAACTCACCAGTTGTAGGTTCACCATGAACTTCCACCTCACACAGTGTCAGATACTCTCTTCTTCCTGGAATCACAATGTTCACATAACGGCCTACCATTCCGTTACACTGAAATGTTTTGGTTGTTCCAGCTGGGATAGATGAGATCACAGTGCATCTGAAGAAAAAGATAGGACACGTGTGTTGTGGTTAAAATACTGTTGGGTGATAAAACTATGCATTGGTTTCAACATCATTTTTAAATTTCATACAGGTGATGTTACTGAGAGGAAACACAATGCTGTCTGTTTTAAATGATGGAGATAACCAGTTCAGTACCTGATTGTAACTCACCCGACAGGTATCAAATGTTTAAACCTAATATAAAACGGACAGGGTTGCTACCTGGGATTTGCGTTGCCGTTGTCACTGAGAGAATTCCCAATGCGGATCTCAGCTCCATTGATTCTATCATGGCAACAATCCTTTCTATTGGTGATGGTGACAGTGTTGATTTTATACAACTTCTGGAGATCCAGTCTCCACCATGGTTTGAGATTCTTTTGTGTGTGGGTACAGGATCCTTGTCCCCAGTTGCTAGCACGATTCCCATCAATGGCCCTTTCAGGCACAGCTTTCCCAAACAGTGTAGACTGAGTCACTTTTCCACCTCTGGCAATATTCGTACCTGGACAAAGTTTATTTTTTTGAAATATAAGATAGTTTGAAGAAGGCTCAGAAACATAAAATGGCTTGTTTTGACCAAGTAGAACATAGAACTAGCAGTCAGCATATTTGATTTAAATTTTTGTTCGATCATCTACTCAAAGACATCTACACAACATTTTATACGGTACAACTCACCAGTGATAGTTGGAGGTTTACCACCTGATGAACAAGACGGCAAAAGTGTGTTATACTTAAAATAATGTTGGATGAAAAAAATATTCATTGTTCTCAGCAGAATTTCTAATTCTATACTAGTAGTACTACTATACTACTATACTATAGTACTACCATATATAGTAACTTGAAAGAGGCACATAATCATTACATGGGTTGATATAACCATGGAAAACATAGAACAAGCAGTCAGCATATTTGATTGAAACTTTTGTGTGATTATCTACTCAAATTCATCTACACAACAATTTATATTATACAACTCACCAGCTGAAGGTTCACCGTAAACTTCCACCTCACACAGTGTCAGATACTCTCTTCTTCCTGGAATCACAATGTTCACATAACGGCCTACCATTCCATTACACTGAAATGTTTTGGTTTTTCCAGCTGGGATAGATGAGATCACAGTGCATCTGAAGAAAAAGATAGGACACGTGTGTTGTGGTTAAAATACTGTTGGGTGATAAAACTATGGATTGGTTTCAACATCATTTTTAAATTTCATACAGGTGATGTTACTGAGAGGAAACATAATGCTGTCTGTTTTAAATGATGGAGATAACCAGTCCAGTACCTGATTGTAACTCACCCGACAGGTATCAAATGTTTAAACCTAATATAAAACGGACAGGGTTGCTACCTGGGATTTGTGTTGCCGTTGTCACTGAGAGAATTTCCAATGCGGATCTCAGCTCCATTGATTCTATTGGGGCAACAATCTCCTCTGTTAGTGATTGTGATAGTGTTGATTTCATACGACTTCAGGAGGTCCAGTCTCCACCATGGCTTGGGATTATTCATTGTGGCGGAACAGGATGCCTGTCCCCAGTTGCTAGCACGATTCCCATCAATGGCCCTTTCAGGCACAGCTTTCCCATACAATGTAGACTGAGTCACTTTTCCACCACTCGCAATATTCGTACCTGGACAAAGTTTATTTTTTTGAAATATAAGATAGTTTGAAGAAGGCTCAGAAACATAAAATAGCTTGTTTTGACCAAGTAGAACATAGAACTAGCAGTCAGCATATTTGATTTAAATTTTTGTTCGATCATCTACTCAAAGACATCTACACAACATTTTATATGGTACAACTCACCAGTGATAGTTGGAGGTTTACCACCTGATGAACAAGACGGCAAAAGTGTGTTATACTTAAAATAATGTTGGATGAAAAAAATATTCATTGTTCTCAGCAGAATTTCTAATTCTATACTAGTAGTACTACTATACTACTATACTATAGTACTACCATATATAGTAACTTGAAAGAGGCACATAATCATTACATGGGTTGATATAACCATGGAAAACATAGAACAAGCAGTCAGCATATTTGATTGAAACTTTTGTGTGATTATCTACTCAAATTCATCTACACAACAATTTATATTATACAACTCACCAGCTGAAGGTTCACCGTAAACTTCCACCTCACACAGTGTCAGATACTCTCTTCTTCCTGGAATCACAATGTTCACATAACGGCCTACCATTCCGTTACACTGAAATGTTTTGGTTTTTCCAGCTGGGATAGATGAGATCACAGTGCATCTGAAGAAAAAGATAGGACACGTGTGTTGTGGTTAAAATACTGTTGGGTGATAAAACTATGCATTGGTTTCAACATCATTTTTAAATTTCATACAGGTGATGTTACTGAGAGGAAACACAATGCTGTCTGTTTTAAATGATGGAGATAACCAGTTCAGTACCTGATTGTAACTCACCCGACAGGTATCAAATGTTTAAACCTAATATAAAACGGACAGGGTTGCTACCTGGGATTTGCGTTGCCGTTGTCACTGAGAGAATTCCCAATGCGGATCTCAGCTCCATTGATTCTATCATGGCAACAATCCTTTCTATTGGTGATGGTGACAGTGTTGATTTTATACAACTTCTGGAGATCCAGTCTCCACCATGGTTTGAGATTCTTTTGTGTGTGGGTACAGGATCCTTGTCCCCAGTTGCTAGCACGATTCCCATCAATGGCCCTTTCAGGCACAGCTTTCCCAAACAGTGTAGACTGAGTCACTTTTCCACCTCTGGCAATATTCGTACCTGGACAAAGTTTATTTTTTTGAAATATAAGATAGTTTGAAGAAGGCTCAGAAACATAAAATGGCTTGTTTTGACCAAGTAGAACATAGAACTAGCAGTCAGCATATTTGATTTAAATTTTTGTTCGATCATCTACTCAAAGACATCTACACAACATTTTATACGGTACAACTCACCAGTGATAGTTGGAGGTTTACCACCTGATGAACAAGACGGCAAAAGTGTGTTATACTTAAAATAATGTTGGATGAAAAAAATATTCATTGTTCTCAGCAGAATTTCTAATTCTATACTAGTAGTACTACTATACTACTATACTATAGTACTACCATATATAGTAACTTGAAAGAGGCACATAATCATTACATGGGTTAATATAACCATGGAAAACATAGAACAAGCAGTCAGCATATTTGATTGAAACTTTTGTGTGATTATCTGCTCAAATTCATCTACACAACAATTTATATTATACAACTCACCAGTTGTAGGTTCACCATGAACTTCCACCTCACACAGTGTCAGATACTCTCTTCTTCCTGGAATCACAATGTTCACATAACGGCCTACCATTCCGTTACACTGAAATGTTTTGGTTTTTCCAGCTGGGATAGATGAGATCACAGTGCATCTGAAGAAAAAGATAGGACACGTGTGTTGTGGTTAAAATACTGTTGGGTGATAAAACTATGCATTGGTTTCAACATCATTTTTAAATTTCATACAGGTGATGTTACTGAGAGGAAACACAATGCTGTCTGTTTTAAATGATGGAGATAACCAGTCCAGTACCTGATTGTAACTCACCCGACAGGTATCAAATGTTTAAACCTAATATAAAACGGACAGGGTTGCTACCTGGGATTTGCGTTGCCGTTGTCACTGAGAGAATTCCCAATGCGGATCTCAGCTCCATTGATTCTATCATGGCAACAATCCTTTCTATTGGTGATGGTGACAGTGTTGATTTTATACAACTTCTGGAGATCCAGTCTCCACCATGGTTTGAGATTCTTTTGTGTGTGGGTACAGGATCCTTGTCCCCAGTTGCTAGCACGATTCCCATCAATGGCCCTTTCAGGCACAGCTTTCCCAAACAGTGTAGACTGAGTCACTTTTCCACCTCTGGCAATATTCGTACCTGGACAAAGTTTATTTTTTTGAAATATAAGATAGTTTGAAGAAGGCTCAGAAACATAAAATGGCTTGTTTTGACCAAGTAGAACATAGAACTAGCAGTCAGCATATTTGATTTAAATTTTTGTTCGATCATCTACTCAAAGACATCTACACAACATTTTATACGGTACAACTCACCAGTGATAGTTGGAGGTTTACCACCTGATGAACAAGACGGCAAAAGTGTGTTATACTTAAAATAATGTTGGATGAAAAAAATATTCATTGTTCTCAGCAGAATTTCTAATTCTATACTAGTAGTACTACTATACTACTATACTATAGTACTACCATATATAGTAACTTGAAAGAGGCACATAATCATTACATGGGTTGATATAACCATGGAAAACATAGAACAAGCAGTCAGCATATTTGATTGAAACTTTTGTGTGATTATCTACTCAAATTCATCTACACAACAATTTATATTATACAACTCACCAGCTGAAGGTTCACCGTAAACTTCCACCTCACACAGTGTCAGATACTCTCTTCTTCCTGGAATCACAATGTTCACATAACGGCCTACCATTCCGTTACACTGAAATGTTTTGGTTTTTCCAGCTGGGATAGATGAGATCACAGTGCATCTGAAGAAAAAGATAGGACACGTGTGTTGTGGTTAAAATACTGTTGGGTGATAAAACTATGGATTGGTTTCAACATCATTTTTAAATTTCATACAGGTGATGTTACTGAGAGGAAACATAATGCTGTCTGTTTTAAATGATGGAGATAACCAGTCCAGTACCTGATTGTAACTCACCCGACAGGTATCAAATGTTTAAACCTAATATAAAACGGACAGGGTTGCTACCTGGGATTTGTGTTGCCGTTGTCACTGAGAGAATTTCCAATGCGGATCTCAGCTCCATTGATTCTATTGGGGCAACAATCTCCTCTGTTGGTGATTGTGATAGTGTTGATTTCATACGACTTCAGGAGGTCCAGTCTCCACCATGGCTTGGGATTATTCATTGTGGCGGAACAGGATGCCTGTCCCCAGTTGCTAGCACGATTCCCATCAATGGCCCTTTCAGGCACAGCTTTCCCATACAATGTAGACTGAGTCACTTTTCCACCACTCGCAATATTCGTACCTGGACAAAGTTTATTTTTTTGAAATATAAGATAGTTTGAAGAAGGCTCAGAAACATAAAATAGCTTGTTTTGACCAAGTAGAACATAGAACTAGCAGTCAGCATATTTGATTTAAATTTTTGTTCGATCATCTACTCAAAGACATCTACACAACATTTTATATGGTACAACTCACCAGTGATAGTTGGAGGTTTACCACCTGATGAACAAGACGGCAAAAGTGTGTTATACTTAAAATAATGTTGGATGAAAAAAATATTCATTGTTCTCAGCAGAATTTCTAATTCTACACTAGTAGTACTACTATACTACTATACTATAGTACTACCATATATAGTAACTTGAAAGAGGCACATAATCATTACATGGGTTGATATAACCATGGAAAACATAGAACAAGCAGTCAGCATATTTGATTGAAACTTTTGTGTGATTATCTACTCAAATTCATCTACACAACAATTTATATTATACAACTCACCAGCTGAAGGTTCACCGTAAACTTCCACCTCACACAGTGTCAGATACTCTCTTCTTCCTGGAATCACAATGTTCACATAACGGCCTACCATTCCGTTACACTGAAATGTTTTGGTTTTTCCAGCTGGGATAGATGAGATCACAGTGCATCTGAAGAAAAAGATAGGACACGTGTGTTGTGGTTAAAATACTGTTGGGTGATAAAACTATGGATTGGTTTCAACATCATTTTTAAATTTCATACAGGTGATGTTACTGAGAGGAAACATAATGCTGTCTGTTTTAAATGATGGAGATAACCAGTCCAGTACCTGATTGTAACTCACCCGACAGGTATCAAATGTTTAAACCTAATATAAAACGGACAGGGTTGCTACCTGGGATTTGCGTTGCCGTTGTCACTGAGAGAATTTCCAATGCGGATCTCAGCTCCATTGATTCTATTGGGGCAACAATCTCCTCTGTTGGTGATTGTGATAGTGTTGATTTCATACGACTTCAGGAGGTCCAGTCTCCACCATGGCTTGGGATTATTCATTGTGGCGGAACAGGATGCCTGTCCCCAGTTGCTAGCACGATTCCCATCAATGGCCCTTTCAGGCACAGCTTTCCCATACAGTGTAGACTGAGTCACTTTTCCACCACTCGCAATATTCGTACCTGGACAAAGTTCATTTTTTGAAATATAAGGTAGTTTAAAGAAGGCACAGAAACATAAAATGGCTTGTTTTGACCAAGTACAACACAGAACAAGCAGTCAGCATATTTGATTGAAACTTTTGTGTGATTATCTGCTCAAATTCATCTACACAACAATTTATATTATACAACTCACCAGTTGTAGGTTCACCATGAACTTCCACCTCACACAGTGTCAGATACTCTCTTCTTCCTGGAATCACAATGTTCACATAACGGCCTACCATTCCGTTACACTGAAATGTTTTGGTTGTTCCAGCTGGGATAGATGAGATCACAGTGCATCTGAAGAAAAAGATAGGACACGTGTGTTGTGGTTAAAATACTGTTGGGTGATAAAACTATGCATTGGTTTCAACATCATTTTTAAATTTCATACAGGTGATGTTACTGAGAGGAAACACAATGCTGTCTGTTTTAAATGATGGAGATAACCAGTCCAGTACCTGATTGTAACTCACCCGACAGGTATCAAATGTTTAAACCTAATATAAAACGGACAGGGTTGCTACCTGGGATTTGCGTTGCCGTTGTCACTGAGAGAATTCCCAATGCGGATCTCAGCTCCATTGATTCTATCATGGCAACAATCCTTTCTATTGGTGATGGTGACAGTGTTGATTTTATACAACTTCTGGAGATCCAGTCTCCACCATGGTTTGAGATTCTTTTGTGTGTGGGTACAGGATCCTTGTCCCCAGTTGCTAGCACGATTCCCATCAATGGCCCTTTCAGGCACAGCTTTCCCAAACAGTGTAGACTGAGTCACTTTTCCACCTCTGGCAATATTCGTACCTGGACAAAGTTTATTTTTTTGAAATATAAGATAGTTTGAAGAAGGCTCAGAAACATAAAATGGCTTGTTTTGACCAAGTAGAACATAGAACTAGCAGTCAGCATATTTGATTTAAATTTTTGTTCGATCATCTACTCAAAGACATCTACACAACATTTTATACGGTACAACTCACCAGTGATAGTTGGAGGTTTACCACCTGATGAACAAGACGGCAAAAGTGTGTTATACTTAAAATAATGTTGGATGAAAAAAATATTCATTGTTCTCAGCAGAATTTCTAATTCTATACTAGTAGTACTACTATACTACTATACTATAGTACTACCATATATAGTAACTTGAAAGAGGCACATAATCATTACATGGGTTGATATAACCATGGAAAACATAGAACAAGCAGTCAGCATATTTGATTGAAACTTTTGTGTGATTATCTACTCAAATTCATCTACACAACAATTTATATTATACAACTCACCAGCTGAAGGTTCACCGTAAACTTCCACCTCACACAGTGTCAGATACTCTCTTCTTCCTGGAATCACAATGTTCACATAACGGCCTACCATTCCGTTACACTGAAATGTTTTGGTTTTTCCAGCTGGGATAGATGAGATCACAGTGCATCTGAAGAAAAAGATAGGACACGTGTGTTGTGGTTAAAATACTGTTGGGTGATAAAACTATGGATTGGTTTCAACATCATTTTTAAATTTCATACAGGTGATGTTACTGAGAGGAAACATAATGCTGTCTGTTTTAAATGATGGAGATAACCAGTCCAGTACCTGATTGTAACTCACCCGACAGGTATCAAATGTTTAAACCTAATATAAAACGGACAGGGTTGCTACCTGGGATTTGTGTTGCCGTTGTCACTGAGAGAATTTCCAATGCGGATCTCAGCTCCATTGATTCTATTGGGGCAACAATCTCCTCTGTTGGTGATTGTGATAGTGTTGATTTCATACGACTTCAGGAGGTCCAGTCTCCACCATGGCTTGGGATTATTCATTGTGGCGGAACAGGATGCCTGTCCCCAGTTGCTAGCACGATTCCCATCAATGGCCCTTTCAGGCACAGCTTTCCCATACAATGTAGACTGAGTCACTTTTCCACCACTCGCAATATTCGTACCTGGACAAAGTTTATTTTTTTGAAATATAAGATAGTTTGAAGAAGGCTCAGAAACATAAAATAGCTTGTTTTGACCAAGTAGAACATAGAACTAGCAGTCAGCATATTTGATTTAAATTTTTGTTCGATCATCTACTCAAAGACATCTACACAACATTTTACATGGTACAACTCACCAGTGATAGTTGGAGGTTTACCACCTGATGAACAAGACGGCAAAAGTGTGTTATACTTAAAATAATGTTGGATGAAAAAAATATTCATTGTTCTCAGCAGAATTTCTAATTCTACACTAGTAGTACTACTATACTACTATACTATAGTACTACCATATATAGTAACTTGAAAGAGGCACATAATCATTACATGGGTTGATATAACCATGGAAAACATAGAACAAGCAGTCAGCATATTTGATTGAAACTTTTGTGTGATTATCTACTCAAATTCATCTACACAACAATTTATATTATACAACTCACCAGCTGAAGGTTCACCGTAAACTTCCACCTCACACAGTGTCAGATACTCTCTTCTTCCTGGAATCACAATGTTCACATAACGGCCTACCATTCCGTTACACTGAAATGTTTTGGTTTTTCCAGCTGGGATAGATGAGATCACAGTGCATCTGAAGAAAAAGATAGGACACGTGTGTTGTGGTTAAAATACTGTTGGGTGATAAAACTATGGATTGGTTTCAACATCATTTTTAAATTTCATACAGGTGATGTTACTGAGAGGAAACATAATGCTGTCTGTTTTAAATGATGGAGATAACCAGTCCAGTACCTGATTGTAACTCACCCGACAGGTATCAAATGTTTAAACCTAATATAAAACGGACAGGGTTGCTACCTGGGATTTGCGTTGCCGTTGTCACTGAGAGAATTTCCAATGCGGATCTCAGCTCCATTGATTCTATTGGGGCAACAATCTCCTCTGTTGGTGATTGTGATAGTGTTGATTTCATACGACTTCAGGAGGTCCAGTCTCCACCATGGCTTGGGATTATTCATTGTGGCGGAACAGGATGCCTGTCCCCAGTTGCTAGCACGATTCCCATCAATGGCCCTTTCAGGCACAGCTTTCCCATACAGTGTAGACTGAGTCACTTTTCCACCACTCGCAATATTCGTACCTGGACAAAGTTCATTTTTTGAAATATAAGGTAGTTTAAAGAAGGCACAGAAACATAAAATGGCTTGTTTTGACCAAGTACAACACAGAACAAGCAGTCAGCATATTTGATTGAAACTTTTGTGTGATTATCTGCTCAAATTCATCTACACAACAATTTATATTATACAACTCACCAGTTGTAGGTTCACCATGAACTTCCACCTCACACAGTGTCAGATACTCTCTTCTTCCTGGAATCACAATGTTCACATAACGGCCTACCATTCCGTTACACTGAAATGTTTTGGTTGTTCCAGCTGGGATAGATGAGATCACAGTGCATCTGAAGAAAAAGATAGGACACGTGTGTTGTGGTTAAAATACTGTTGGGTGATAAAACTATGCATTGGTTTCAACATCATTTTTAAATTTCATACAGGTGATGTTACTGAGAGGAAACACAATGCTGTCTGTTTTAAATGATGGAGATAACCAGTCCAGTACCTGATTGTAACTCACCCGACAGGTATCAAATGTTTAAACCTAATATAAAACGGACAGGGTTGCTACCTGGGATTTGCGTTGCCGTTGTCACTGAGAGAATTCCCAATGCGGATCTCAGCTCCATTGATTCTATCATGGCAACAATCCTTTCTATTGGTGATGGTGACAGTGTTGATTTTATACAACTTCTGGAGATCCAGTCTCCACCATGGTTTGAGATTCTTTTGTGTGTGGGTACAGGATCCTTGTCCCCAGTTGCTAGCACGATTCCCATCAATGGCCCTTTCAGGCACAGCTTTCCCAAACAGTGTAGACTGAGTCACTTTTCCACCTCTGGCAATATTCGTACCTGGACAAAGTTTATTTTTTTGAAATATAAGATAGTTTGAAGAAGGCTCAGAAACATAAAATGGCTTGTTTTGACCAAGTAGAACATAGAACTAGCAGTCAGCATATTTGATTTAAATTTTTGTTCGATCATCTACTCAAAGACATCTACACAACATTTTATACGGTACAACTCACCAGTGATAGTTGGAGGTTTACCACCTGATGAACAAGACGGCAAAAGTGTGTTATACTTAAAATAATGTTGGATGAAAAAAATATTCATTGTTCTCAGCAGAATTTCTAATTCTATACTAGTAGTACTACTATACTACTATACTATAGTACTACCATATATAGTAACTTGAAAGAGGCACATAATCATTACATGGGTTAATATAACCATGGAAAACATAGAACAAGCAGTCAGCATATTTGATTGAAACTTTTGTGTGATTATCTGCTC
Source organism: Scomber japonicus (assembly GCF_027409825.1). NCBI lineage: Eukaryota > Metazoa > Chordata > Actinopteri > Scombriformes > Scombridae > Scomber > Scomber japonicus. The sequence continues at coordinate 16,184,360 of NC_070587.1, read as the reverse complement.
AAATTCATCTACACAACAATTTATATTATACAACTCACCAGTTGTAGGTTCACCATGAACTTCCACCTCACACAGTGTCAGATACTCTCTTCTTCCTGGAATCACAATGTTCACATAACGGCCTACCATTCCGTTACACTGAAATGTTTTGGTTTTTCCAGCTGGGATAGATGAGATCACAGTGCATCTGAAGAAAAAGATAGGACACGTGTGTTGTGGTTAAAATACTGTTGGGTGATAAAACTATGCATTGGTTTCAACATCATTTTTAAATTTCATACAGGTGATGTTACTGAGAGGAAACACAATGCTGTCTGTTTTAAATGATGGAGATAACCAGTCCAGTACCTGATTGTAACTCACCCGACAGGTATCAAATGTTTAAACCTAATATAAAACGGACAGGGTTGCTACCTGGGATTTGCGTTGCCGTTGTCACTGAGAGAATTCCCAATGCGGATCTCAGCTCCATTGATTCTATCATGGCAACAATCCTTTCTATTGGTGATGGTGACAGTGTTGATTTTATACAACTTCTGGAGATCCAGTCTCCACCATGGTTTGAGATTCTTTTGTGTGTGGGTACAGGATCCTTGTCCCCAGTTGCTAGCACGATTCCCATCAATGGCCCTTTCAGGCACAGCTTTCCCAAACAGTGTAGACTGAGTCACTTTTCCACCTCTGGCAATATTCGTACCTGGACAAAGTTTATTTTTTTGAAATATAAGATAGTTTGAAGAAGGCTCAGAAACATAAAATGGCTTGTTTTGACCAAGTAGAACATAGAACTAGCAGTCAGCATATTTGATTTAAATTTTTGTTCGATCATCTACTCAAAGACATCTACACAACATTTTATACGGTACAACTCACCAGTGATAGTTGGAGGTTTACCACCTGATGAACAAGACGGCAAAAGTGTGTTATACTTAAAATAATGTTGGATGAAAAAAATATTCATTGTTCTCAGCAGAATTTCTAATTCTATACTAGTAGTACTACTATACTACTATACTATAGTACTACCATATATAGTAACTTGAAAGAGGCACATAATCATTACATGGGTTGATATAACCATGGAAAACATAGAACAAGCAGTCAGCATATTTGATTGAAACTTTTGTGTGATTATCTACTCAAATTCATCTACACAACAATTTATATTATACAACTCACCAGCTGAAGGTTCACCGTAAACTTCCACCTCACACAGTGTCAGATACTCTCTTCTTCCTGGAATCACAATGTTCACATAACGGCCTACCATTCCGTTACACTGAAATGTTTTGGTTTTTCCAGCTGGGATAGATGAGATCACAGTGCATCTGAAGAAAAAGATAGGACACGTGTGTTGTGGTTAAAATACTGTTGGGTGATAAAACTATGGATTGGTTTCAACATCATTTTTAAATTTCATACAGGTGATGTTACTGAGAGGAAACATAATGCTGTCTGTTTTAAATGATGGAGATAACCAGTCCAGTACCTGATTGTAACTCACCCGACAGGTATCAAATGTTTAAACCTAATATAAAACGGACAGGGTTGCTACCTGGGATTTGTGTTGCCGTTCTCACTGAGAGAATTTCCAATGCGGATCTCAGCTCCATTGATTCTATTGGGGCAACAATCTCCTCTGTTGGTGATTGTGATAGTGTTGATTTCATACGACTTCAGGAGGTCCAGTCTCCACCATGGCTTGGGATTATTCATTGTGGCGGAACAGGATGCCTGTCCCCAGTTGCTAGCACGATTCCCATCAATGGCCCTTTCAGGCACAGCTTTCCCATACAATGTAGACTGAGTCACTTTTCCACCACTCGCAATATTCGTACCTGGACAAAGTTTATTTTTTTGAAATATAAGATAGTTTGAAGAAGGCTCAGAAACATAAAATAGCTTGTTTTGACCAAGTAGAACATAGAACTAGCAGTCAGCATATTTGATTTAAATTTTTGTTCGATCATCTACTCAAAGACATCTACACAACATTTTATATGGTACAACTCACCAGTGATAGTTGGAGGTTTACCACCTGATGAACAAGACGGCAAAAGTGTGTTATACTTAAAATAATGTTGGATGAAAAAAATATTCATTGTTCTCAGCAGAATTTCTAATTCTACACTAGTAGTACTACTATACTACTATACTATAGTACTACCATATATAGTAACTTGAAAGAGGCACATAATCATTACATGGGTTGATATAACCATGGAAAACATAGAACAAGCAGTCAGCATATTTGATTGAAACTTTTGTGTGATTATCTACTCAAATTCATCTACACAACAATTTATATTATACAACTCACCAGCTGAAGGTTCACCGTAAACTTCCACCTCACACAGTGTCAGATACTCTCTTCTTCCTGGAATCACAATGTTCACATAACGGCCTACCATTCCGTTACACTGAAATGTTTTGGTTTTTCCAGCTGGGATAGATGAGATCACAGTGCATCTGAAGAAAAAGATAGGACACGTGTGTTGTGGTTAAAATACTGTTGGGTGATAAAACTATGGATTGGTTTCAACATCATTTTTAAATTTCATACAGGTGATGTTACTGAGAGGAAACATAATGCTGTCTGTTTTAAATGATGGAGATAACCAGTCCAGTACCTGATTGTAACTCACCCGACAGGTATCAAATGTTTAAACCTAATATAAAACGGACAGGGTTGCTACCTGGGATTTGCGTTGCCGTTGTCACTGAGAGAATTTCCAATGCGGATCTCAGCTCCATTGATTCTATTGGGGCAACAATCTCCTCTGTTGGTGATTGTGATAGTGTTGATTTCATACGACTTCAGGAGGTCCAGTCTCCACCATGGCTTGGGATTATTCATTGTGGCGGAACAGGATGCCTGTCCCCAGTTGCTAGCACGATTCCCATCAATGGCCCTTTCAGGCACAGCTTTCCCATACAGTGTAGACTGAGTCACTTTTCCACCACTCGCAATATTCGTACCTGGACAAAGTTCATTTTTTGAAATATAAGGTAGTTTAAAGAAGGCACAGAAACATAAAATGGCTTGTTTTGACCAAGTACAACACAGAACAAGCAGTCAGCATATTTGATTGAAACTTTTGTGTGATTATCTGCTCAAATTCATCTACACAACAATTTATATTATACAACTCACCAGTTGTAGGTTCACCATGAACTTCCACCTCACACAGTGTCAGATACTCTCTTCTTCCTGGAATCACAATGTTCACATAACGGCCTACCATTCCGTTACACTGAAATGTTTTGGTTGTTCCAGCTGGGATAGATGAGATCACAGTGCATCTGAAGAAAAAGATAGGACACGTGTGTTGTGGTTAAAATACTGTTGGGTGATAAAACTATGCATTGGTTTCAACATCATTTTTAAATTTCATACAGGTGATGTTACTGAGAGGAAACACAATGCTGTCTGTTTTAAATGATGGAGATAACCAGTCCAGTACCTGATTGTAACTCACCCGACAGGTATCAAATGTTTAAACCTAATATAAAACGGACAGGGTTGCTACCTGGGATTTGCGTTGCCGTTGTCACTGAGAGAATTCCCAATGCGGATCTCAGCTCCATTGATTCTATCATGGCAACAATCCTTTCTATTGGTGATGGTGACAGTGTTGATTTTATACAACTTCTGGAGATCCAGTCTCCACCATGGTTTGAGATTCTTTTGTGTGTGGGTACAGGATCCTTGTCCCCAGTTGCTAGCACGATTCCCATCAATGGCCCTTTCAGGCACAGCTTTCCCAAACAGTGTAGACTGAGTCACTTTTCCACCTCTGGCAATATTCGTACCTGGACAAAGTTTATTTTTTTGAAATATAAGATAGTTTGAAGAAGGCTCAGAAACATAAAATGGCTTGTTTTGACCAAGTAGAACATAGAACTAGCAGTCAGCATATTTGATTTAAATTTTTGTTCGATCATCTACTCAAAGACATCTACACAACATTTTATACGGTACAACTCACCAGTGATAGTTGGAGGTTTACCACCTGATGAACAAGACGGCAAAAGTGTGTTATACTTAAAATAATGTTGGATGAAAAAAATATTCATTGTTCTCAGCAGAATTTCTAATTCTATACTAGTAGTACTACTATACTACTATACTATAGTACTACCATATATAGTAACTTGAAAGAGGCACATAATCATTACATGGGTTAATATAACCATGGAAAACATAGAACAAGCAGTCAGCATATTTGATTGAAACTTTTGTGTGATTATCTGCTCAAATTCATCTACACAACAATTTATATTATACAACTCACCAGTTGTAGGTTCACCATGAACTTCCACCTCACACAGTGTCAGATACTCTCTTCTTCCTGGAATCACAATGTTCACATAACGGCCTACCATTCCGTTACACTGAAATGTTTTGGTTTTTCCAGCTGGGATAGATGAGATCACAGTGCATCTGAAGAAAAAGATAGGACACGTGTGTTGTGGTTAAAATACTGTTGGGTGATAAAACTATGCATTGGTTTCAACATCATTTTTAAATTTCATACAGGTGATGTTACTGAGAGGAAACACAATGCTGTCTGTTTTAAATGATGGAGATAACCAGTCCAGTACCTGATTGTAACTCACCCGACAGGTATCAAATGTTTAAACCTAATATAAAACGGACAGGGTTGCTACCTGGGATTTGCGTTGCCGTTGTCACTGAGAGAATTCCCAATGCGGATCTCAGCTCCATTGATTCTATCATGGCAACAATCCTTTCTATTGGTGATGGTGACAGTGTTGATTTTATACAACTTCTGGAGATCCAGTCTCCACCATGGTTTGAGATTCTTTTGTGTGTGGGTACAGGATCCTTGTCCCCAGTTGCTAGCACGATTCCCATCAATGGCCCTTTCAGGCACAGCTTTCCCAAACAGTGTAGACTGAGTCACTTTTCCACCTCTGGCAATATTCGTACCTGGACAAAGTTTATTTTTTTGAAATATAAGATAGTTTGAAGAAGGCTCAGAAACATAAAATGGCTTGTTTTGACCAAGTAGAACATAGAACTAGCAGTCAGCATATTTGATTTAAATTTTTGTTCGATCATCTACTCAAAGACATCTACACAACATTTTATACAGTACAACTCACCAGTGATAGTTGGAGGTTTACCACCTGATGAACAAGACGGCAAAAGTGTGTTATACTTAAAATAATGTTGGATGAAAAAAATATTCATTGTTCTCAGCAGAATTTCTAATTCTATACTAGTAGTACTACTATACTACTATACTATAGTACTACCATATATAGTAACTTGAAAGAGGCACATAATCATTACATGGGTTGATATAACCATGGAAAACATAGAACAAGCAGTCAGCATATTTGATTGAAACTTTTGTGTGATTATCTACTCAAATTCATCTACACAACAATTTATATTATACAACTCACCAGCTGAAGGTTCACCGTAAACTTCCACCTCACACAGTGTCAGATACTCTCTTCTTCCTGGAATCACAATGTTCACATAACGGCCTACCATTCCGTTACACTGAAATGTTTTGGTTTTTCCAGCTGGGATAGATGAGATCACAGTGCATCTGAAGAAAAAGATAGGACACGTGTGTTGTGGTTAAAATACTGTTGGGTGATAAAACTATGGATTGGTTTCAACATCATTTTTAAATTTCATACAGGTGATGTTACTGAGAGGAAACATAATGCTGTCTGTTTTAAATGATGGAGATAACCAGTCCAGTACCTGATTGTAACTCACCCGACAGGTATCAAATGTTTAAACCTAATATAAAACGGACAGGGTTGCTACCTGGGATTTGTGTTGCCGTTGTCACTGAGAGAATTTCCAATGCGGATCTCAGCTCCATTGATTCTATTGGGGCAACAATCTCCTCTGTTGGTGATTGTGATAGTGTTGATTTCATACGACTTCAGGAGGTCCAGTCTCCACCATGGCTTGGGATTATTCATTGTGGCGGAACAGGATGCCTGTCCCCAGTTGCTAGCACGATTCCCATCAATGGCCCTTTCAGGCACAGCTTTCCCATACAATGTAGACTGAGTCACTTTTCCACCACTCGCAATATTCGTACCTGGACAAAGTTTATTTTTTTGAAATATAAGGTAGTTTGAAGAAGGCTCAGAAACATAAAATAGCTTGTTTTGACCAAGTAGAACATAGAACTAGCAGTCAGCATATTTGATTTAAATTTTTGTTCGATCATCTACTCAAAGACATCTACACAACATTTTATATGGTACAACTCACCAGTGATAGTTGGAGGTTTACCACCTGATGAACAAGACGGCAAAAGTGTGTTATACTTAAAATAATGTTGGATGAAAAAAATATTCATTGTTCTCAGCAGAATTTCTAATTCTACACTAGTAGTACTACTATACTACTATACTATAGTACTACCATATATAGTAACTTGAAAGAGGCACATAATCATTACATGGGTTGATATAACCATGGAAAACATAGAACAAGCAGTCAGCATATTTGATTGAAACTTTTGTGTGATTATCTACTCAAATTCATCTACACAACAATTTATATTATACAACTCACCAGCTGAAGGTTCACCGTAAACTTCCACCTCACACAGTGTCAGATACTCTCTTCTTCCTGGAATCACAATGTTCACATAACGGCCTACCATTCCGTTACACTGAAATGTTTTGGTTTTTCCAGCTGGGATAGATGAGATCACAGTGCATCTGAAGAAAAAGATAGGACACGTGTGTTGTGGTTAAAATACTGTTGGGTGATAAAACTATGGATTGGTTTCAACATCATTTTTAAATTTCATACAGGTGATGTTACTGAGAGGAAACATAATGCTGTCTGTTTTAAATGATGGAGATAACCAGTCCAGTACCTGATTGTAACTCACCCGACAGGTATCAAATGTTTAAACCTAATATAAAACGGACAGGGTTGCTACCTGGGATTTGCGTTGCCGTTGTCACTGAGAGAATTTCCAATGCGGATCTCAGCTCCATTGATTCTATTGGGGCAACAATCTCCTCTGTTGGTGATTGTGATAGTGTTGATTTCATACGACTTCAGGAGGTCCAGTCTCCACCATGGCTTGGGATTATTCATTGTGGCGGAACAGGATGCCTGTCCCCAGTTGCTAGCACGATTCCCATCAATGGCCCTTTCAGGCACAGCTTTCCCATACAGTGTAGACTGAGTCACTTTTCCACCACTCGCAATATTCGTACCTGGACAAAGTTCATTTTTTGAAATATAAGGTAGTTTAAAGAAGGCACAGAAACATAAAATGGCTTGTTTTGACCAAGTACAACACAGAACAAGCAGTCAGCATATTTGATTGAAACTTTTGTGTGATTATCTGCTCAAATTCATCTACACAACAATTTATATTATACAACTCACCAGTTGTAGGTTCACCATGAACTTCCACCTCACACAGTGTCAGATACTCTCTTCTTCCTGGAATCACAATGTTCACATAACGGCCTACCATTCCGTTACACTGAAATGTTTTGGTTGTTCCAGCTGGGATAGATGAGATCACAGTGCATCTGAAGAAAAAGATAGGACACGTGTGTTGTGGTTAAAATACTGTTGGGTGATAAAACTATGCATTGGTTTCAACATCATTTTTAAATTTCATACAGGTGATGTTACTGAGAGGAAACACAATGCTGTCTGTTTTAAATGATGGAGATAACCAGTCCAGTACCTGATTGTAACTCACCCGACAGGTATCAAATGTTTAAACCTAATATAAAACGGACAGGGTTGCTACCTGGGATTTGCGTTGCCGTTGTCACTGAGAGAATTCCCAATGCGGATCTCAGCTCCATTGATTCTATCATGGCAACAATCCTTTCTATTGGTGATGGTGACAGTCTTGATTTTATACAACTTCTGGAGATCCAGTCTCCACCATGGTTTGAGATTCTTTTGTGTGTGGGTACAGGATCCTTGTCCCCAGTTGCTAGCACGATTCCCATCAATGGCCCTTTCAGGCACAGCTTTCCCAAACAGTGTAGACTGAGTCACTTTTCCACCTCTGGCAATATTCGTATCTGGACAAAGTTTATTTTTTTGAAATATAAGATAGTTTGAAGAAGGCTCAGAAACATAAAATGGCTTGTTTTGACCAAGTACAACACAGAACAAGCAGTCAGCATATTTGATTGAAACTTTTGTGTGATTATCTGCTCAAATTCATCTACACAACAATTTATATTATACAACTCACCAGTTGTAGGTTCACCATGAACTTCCACCTCACACAGTGTCAGATACTCTCTTCTTCCTGGAATCACAATGTTCACATAACGGCCTACCATTCCGTTACACTGAAATGTTTTGGTTGTTCCAGCTGGGATAGATGAGATCACAGTGCATCTGAAGAAAAAGATAGGACACGTGTGTTGTGGTTAAAATACTGTTGGGTGATAAAACTATGCATTGGTTTCAACATCATTTTTAAATTTCATACAGGTGATGTTACTGAGAGGAAACACAATGCTGTCTGTTTTAAATGATGGAGATAACCAGTCCAGTACCTGATTGTAACTCACCCGACAGGTATCAAATGTTTAAACCTAATATAAAACGGACAGGGTTGCTACCTGGGATTTGCGTTGCCGTTGTCACTGAGAGAATTCCCAATGCGGATCTCAGCTCCATTGATTCTATCATGGCAACAATCCTTTCTATTGGTGATGGTGACAGTGTTGATTTTATACAACTTCTGGAGATCCAGTCTCCACCATGGTTTGAGATTCTTTTGTGTGTGGGTACAGGATCCTTGTCCCCAGTTGCTAGCACGATTCCCATCAATGGCCCTTTCAGGCACAGCTTTCCCAAACAGTGTAGACTGAGTCACTTTTCCACCTCTGGCAATATTCGTACCTGGACAAAGTTTATTTTTTTGAAATATAAGATAGTTTGAAGAAGGCTCAGAAACATAAAATGGCTTGTTTTGACCAAGTAGAACATAGAACTAGCAGTCAGCATATTTGATTTAAATTTTTGTTCGATCATCTACTCAAAGACATCTACACAACATTTTATACGGTACAACTCACCAGTGATAGTTGGAGGTTTACCACCTGATGAACAAGACGGCAAAAGTGTGTTATACTTAAAATAATGTTGGATGAAAAAAATATTCATTGTTCTCAGCAGAATTTCTAATTCTATACTAGTAGTACTACTATACTACTATACTATAGTACTACCATATATAGTAACTTGAAAGAGGCACATAATCATTACATGGGTTGATATAACCATGGAAAACATAGAACAAGCAGTCAGCATATTTGATTGAAACTTTTGTGTGATTATCTGCTCAAATTCATCTACACAACAATTTATATTATACAACTCACCAGCTGAAGGTTCACCGTAAACTTCCACCTCACACAGTGTCAGATACTCTCTTCTTCCTGGAATCACAATGTTCACATAACGGCCTACCATTCCGTTACACTGAAATATTTTGGTTTTTCCAGCTGGGATAGATGAGATCACAGTGCATCTGAAGAAAAAGATAGGACACGTGTGTTGTGGTTAAAATACTGTTGGGTGATAAAACTATGCATTGGTTTCAACATCATTTTTAAATTTCATACAGGTGATGTTACTGAGAGGAAACACAATGCTGTCTGTTTTAAATGATGGAGATAACCAGTCCAGTACCTGATTGTAACTCACCCGACAGGTATCAAATGTTTAAACCTAATATAAAACGGACAGGGTTGCTACCTGGGATTTGCGTTGCCGTTGTCACTGAGAGAATTCCCAATGCGGATCTCAGCTCCATTGATTCTATTGGGGCAACAATCTCCTCTGTTAGTGATTGTGATAGTGTTGATTTCATACGACTTCAGGAGGTCCAGTCTCCACCATGGCTTGGGATTATTCATTGTGGCGGAACAGGATGCCTGTCCCCAGTTGCTAGCACGATTCCCATCAATGGCCCTTTCAGGCACAGCTTTCCCATACAATGTAGACTGAGTCACTTTTCCACCACTCGCAATATTCGTACCTGGACAAAGTTTATTTTTTTGAAATATAAGATAGTTTGAAGAAGGCTCAGAAACATAAAATAGCTTGTTTTGACCAAGTAGAACATAGAACTAGCAGTCAGCATATTTGATTTAAATTTTTGTTCGATCATCTACTCAAAGACATCTACACAACATTTTATATGGTACAACTCACCAGTGATAGTTGGAGGTTTACCACCTGATGAACAAGACGGCAAAAGTGTGTTATACTTAAAATAATGTTGGATGAAAAAAATATTCATTGTTCTCAGCAGAATTTCTAATTCTATACTAGTAGTACTACTATACTACTATACTATAGTACTACCATATATAGTAACTTGAAAGAGGCACATAATCATTACATGGGTTGATATAACCATGGAAAACATAGAACAAGCAGTCAGCATATTTGATTGAAACTTTTGTGTGATTATCTGCTCAAATTCATCTACACAACAATTTATATTATACAACTCACCAGTTGTAGGTACACCATAAACTTCCACCTCACACAGTGTCAGATACTCTCTTCTTCCTGGAATCACAATGTTCACATAACGGCCTACCATTCCGTTACACTGAAATGTTTTGGTTGTTCCAGCTGGAATAGATGAGATCACAGTGCATCTGAAGAAAAAGATAGGACACGTGTGTTGTGGTTAAAATACTGTTTGGTGATAAAACTATGCATTGGTTTCAACATCATTTTTAAATTTCATACAGGTGATGTTACTGAGAGGAAACATAATGCTGTCTGTTTTAAATGATGGAGATAACCAGTCCAGTACCTGATTGTAACTCACCCGACAGGTATCAAATGTTTAAACCTAATATAAAACGGACAGGGTTGCTACCTGGGATTTGCGTTGCCGTTGTCACTGAGAGAATTCCCAATGCGGATCTCAGCTCCATTGATTCTATCATGGCAACAATCCTTTCTATTGGTGATGGTGACAGTGTTGATTTTATACAACTTCTGGAGATCCAGTCTCCACCATGGTTTGAGATTCTTTTGTGTGTGGGTACAGGATCCTTGTCCCCAGTTGCTAGCACGATTCCCATCAATGGCCCTTTCAGGCACAGCTTTCCCATACAGGGTAGACTGAGTCACTTTTCCACCTCTGGCAATATTCGTACCTGGACAAAGTTCATTTTTTTGAAATATAAGATAGTTTGAAGAAGGCTCAGAAACATAAAATAGCTTGTTTTGACCAAGTAGAACATAGAACTAGCAGTCAGCATATTTGATTTAAATTTTTGTTCGATCATCTACTCAAAGACATCTACAAAACATTTTATACGGTACAACTCACCAGTGATAGTTGGAGGTTTACCACCTGATGAACAAGACGGCAAAAGTGTGTTATACTTAAAATAATGTTGGATGAAAAAAATATTCATTGTTCTCAGCAGAATTTCTAATTCTATACTAGTAGTACTACTATACTACTATACTATAGTACTACCATATATAGTAACTTGAAAGAGGCACATAATCATTACATGGGTTGATATAACCATGGAAAACATAGAACAAGCAGTCAGCATATTTGATTGAAACTTTTGTGTGATTACCTACTCAAATTCATCTACACAACAATTTATATTATACAACTCACCAGCTGAAGGTTCACCGTAAACTTCCACCTCACACAGTGTCAGATACTCTCTTCTTCCTAGAATCACAATGTTCACATAACGGCCAACCATTCCATAACACTGAAATGTTTTGGAGGCACCACCTCTGATAGAGCTGACCATAGCGCATCTGGGGGAGGGGGAAGTATTGTCTTTAAATATTGTCTGTTAAATATCAAACATTATGCATAGGTCTGAACATTATTTTAATCTTACACTTATGATATTACTGAGTTGAAAATTAAATCAGACATCAAATGCTCAAAGTTAATGTCATATGCACAGTGTTGCTACCTGGGATTAGCATTGCCATTGGCATTGAGAGAATTTCCAATGCGGATCTCAGCTCCATTGAGCCTTTCTGAACAACAATCTCTTCTGTTGGTGATGGTGACTGTACTGACTTTATATGACTTCAGGAGGTCCAGTCTCCACCATGGATTGAATTCTTTGCGGGTGTGGGTACAGGATCCCTGCCTCCAGTTGCTAGCCCAATTTCCATCAATGGCCCTTTCAGCAACAGCAATCTCAAATGTGGAAGACTGAGTCGCTCTCCCTCTTCTTGCAATGTTACCTGGACATAGTGCAACATTTTGAAATGAAAGGTTTATTGTGAGCACAGTTTTGTGTATACAGTATTTAAAACTTGAAAAATTAGTTCATTGAACCCATTTTCTATAGAAAAAATCAGTCTAGTAACTATTTGTATATATTGATACTACAAGAATTGAGAAAATATGTGTTTTTATGTGTTTATCTGTGTGACTTAACACAGTGTACACAGCCTGTGTAGCTTCAGCAGCATGTTATTAGAGCAGTAGCAGGTTCAGTCCTCAATCTGTGTCTCTTAAGGATGCATTCATGCATAGAATTGAGCTAATTTCCCCTGTATTTTCAAACCGTTATCCAAATACACAATCATGGTAGCTAAGCAAATAAAATTGAATTATTCCATCAAATAAAGTATAAAAGAAAAGACTGGCTGCACCCTGGTGGTTGAATGGTTAGAGCATATGCCACATAATCGCAGCGTCCCTGGTTTGAATCTGGCCAGGAACCAATGCTGCAGGTTATTCCCCTCTTTTTCTCTCTCCTGTTTCCTGTCGGTCTCTCTGCCAGCTACCGTCTGAATAAAGGCATGAAATGCCCAAAAAAATAAATCTTAAAAAAAGAAGAAAAGCCTGACTTATACCAATAAGCCTAGCTCATTTACGTGTGAGTTTAGTTCCAATACTGGCTTGCATATATTTCTGCTCAGTAACCAACACAACTTATAATACAGAACTAGGTGTCAAGTTTAATTTTGCTGTGTGTCTTTTGGGAGGAGACAAATTCTCAAAAGATGATCAAGTGTCATTTTGCGCTTGCATCATTCAGAAACAAGATGTAAGAACTCTGAGGGGCCTTCACAATTATACCTATTTCAGTTAGTCCCCATTTTATTCCTTGATTTTTTTGTTTTGTGTCTTGTTTTTGTTTTGGAGTGAACTCATTTATAATTTAAGAAATAAAAGTGTGTCATAGTTGATATTAAGTTATTTTGTCAGTCAATAACATTAAGTAAATAGAGAAGCTGTCTGTTAAATTATATTAATACAGGCTATTGAATACAAATATCAATTAGATAGTATTCTCCATGAGAAATAAAGGATAAATACCCAGTTATAATAATCATCTGCTTATAGTCTCATTTGATCCCGACAGACGTGATTATACACTATACTACTGACAGAAATCCTGCAAAAGAGAAAATATGTCAAAGAGTATTAAAATTTTATAGTTGGTAATTGTAAGTTTTCTTTAGTTGCCAACACCATGATTTGAAATATAGGCTACCATAAAAACTGGTGTATAAGACGCAGTCTATTGTGGGGGGTCTCATACTGGGAAAAACCCTTTTTAACACTATTTAAGACTGGTTTATTTGAATGCACCAGTAACCATTCATTTATAAATATGTGTTTATACTCCAAAACTTTCTCAATGTAGTTTTATTTGAAACACAATTAAAACACACATATTACACCTGAAACAGTGTGTCGGGTTAATGGTTAATGGTCGGGTAATGATTTGCTTAGCGGAACCTGACTGGTAGGCTATATTAACTCAGACTGTGTTCAGGTTAGGCTGAGTTTCAATTAAACCTTTTAAAAGAACACAGTAACTTTATATATGTAATACAGTCTGTAGCTGTGTCTGTGTGCTTACTCGAGTCCCAAAAACTGAGAGCTGTCGCTATGCGTCAATAGACTACTGCGACTAGTTGCGCTTTTGCACATTGTTTGGTCTGTAAATACTGAAACATCACAGCAACTAGTGTATGAAATACTTTTGAGTAGCACAATCATTTTTTTCTGTACAACATACAGTATGAATGGGTCATCAATAGTCTGTTTTCATTATCTGCCGACAAGCTGGAGTGTGCAGTGTGTGTTCGTACAGTTATCGTTATTGTTCTTAGTGTGGACAGCCTTTTACATACCTATGCTCATATCCAGTTTCAAACTATCTCTGTAAATTAAAGGTGAATAGGACACACACCGGTGTATAAGACACACCCTTTTAAATGAAAAAAAATACTGCGTTAAAGGCAGTGGCAATTTTAGACCCTTTTTAAGGGTGCTCAAGCACCCCTAAATTTGATCTCAGTACCCCTAAAAATAAAGAAATGATTATTGTATTTTTTTACTCCTAAAATAACTAAATAAAAATTGTATTTTTTTCCTAAAAATTTAATTAATTAACTTTAATTATTTTGTGAGTCTGTGTGTCTGTTAGAGATGGGACAAACACTTATGCTTCAGGTTCAAATGGTTTTATTTTAACAGGTTGAATGTACTTTGGATAGTTCTGTCATTAATATTGTCTTTCCCTGAAGGTTATATTATTATACACAATAGTAAACCACTCAACTATGTATTAATATTTATTGTTGCAATTTACATTATCCAGGGAAATGAGTAATTTAGCAGGGGGTTACACTTACAGGGCATTGTATATCTAATTCTCATTTAGGAGCTGAGCCCCCTTAAAGGTCTGATCCTAGAATCGCCCCTGGTTAAAGGTGTGTCTTATAGACCTTTTTTACGGTACATTTTATATTATTTAGTGTACTGACAATATGGCCACCATCAGTGATCTGCATGTTCATTTATCAACAAGTAAAGATAAAACTTAAAAATGAGAAAATATGAACAATTTGATTGAAATTAAAAGATCAGTCTTACCATCATAGCTGTTTGTCTGTCCTAGAACAGCCAACAAGGTGAGTACCACAGCTGGTCTCATCATCCTATGGAAAACATTAAACGTTTTTCAAAATATTTCTATTGATGATATACAAAGCATTAATTTGATTATCTAAGCATATTTACACACACACACACACACACACACACACACTTTTTTTTTAAGTTGAGCTTGGCACTATTTTCTTCATCTAAACCATTTAAGCCCTTTATTTATATAACACTTTAAAACAACCACAGCTGAAACAAAGTGCTATACGTAAATAGATAAAACAGCACAGGAGCATAAAACAATTAACAGGAAATACATACTAAAATAATTGTTTATTGATTTTAAAACAAATTAAAAACAATAAAACAATAACTAAAAACAAACCATAAAACACTAAAACAGGAGCAGTTTTAAGACGAGTTTTAAAAATGGACAGTGAGGAGGCTTGTCTAATATTTAAAGGAAGCTTGTTCCATAACTTAGCAACAGAAAAAGCTCTATCCCCTCTGAGCTTCCGCTTTGACCTCGGTACCTCCAGGAGCAGCAGATCAGCTGACCTGAGGCACTGAGCAGGAGCGTGGGGGTGAAGGAGCTCAGAGAGGTAAAATGGGGCCAGACCATTTAAAGATTTAAAAACAAATAAAATAATCTTAAAATGGACTCTAAAGTGCACAGGCAGCCAGTGGAGGGAGGTTATGTGCTCCCTCTTACGTACTTCAGTTAAGAGGTGAGCAGCTGCATTTTGCACCAACTGGAGATGTGAGATATAGGACTGACTGACTCTCCATATGTATACACATGCACAAATCTGCTTATTTGTATTTGTCCCACACCACAATATCTATTATATAAAATGGTCCAAACATCAAGTAGCCAATTCATGTCTTTGGCCTAAATGAAATGACTTTAAGTCAGAAACAAGTAAGTAAGTATCACAGAGGCCTCCCTGTCACTGCTCTTGATGTTAAACTAAACTTCTCTTATAGTGTCTATTGCTGTAGGGCCTTTACTCACACTCAAACTGAAAACATTTATTTCATTGTATGTCTCTTCAAATACAACCTTCCTGAATTGACCAATGGTGGGAGTCCCAATCAGAGCAGAGGCCACTCTGCTCTGACTGGTCAACTCCCTCAGGTCTGAGCACACACCACCCTTAAACTCCAAACACAGAGGTTGAATCCAAATGTCTTCATTGCACTTGTAGATTTGCGCAAGCCAGATACAGCTGACACTTCTCCTCTCCAGTCAGTCAAGCACAGTAACTGTCCTTTCTTATTTCTTATGCAATCAATAATTGTAACTTTGTTAGGTCTAATATGTTTGTCATCAATACAAGATCAAGCTCAACATCTTCCTGTTTGCTGTAATACAACAGCCTCATATGACACATGCCTGCATATAGCCTTTACCACAATATTAGCCATTGCCAGCGCCATTGAAGCTGATCAGCAGATAGCAGCAATGCAACAAAGAAGCTGAGGCAAATAGATATCATCATAGGATAAACTTTTTATATACACTATTGCATTTTTGCATTGCTATAACTATCACAGAAGTAGTGGGTCTCAATGCATTAAGCAGAAAAAACAGAATATGACCACATTTATATCATCTTCATGAAAAACATTAATTTACTGTAAATCAGGAGGATTGATCTTCATGGTGAAGAAAAGATTAGTGAGTAGCTAAACTGAGCTGTTGGTGGGAGTGTTATTTTTCTTATTCAGTTTCTTAAAAATAGTCACATGAATACCTTCATCATTACCCCATGACACTCAATATGTATAACGCAAACGTACCTGAAGGCTCTCAAGCACCCTGGAAGCTGTGATCTATATGTGCGTGCATAGAGGTACTGCAACATTTTATACTTTTGTAGAGAGAATGAGTGACAGTTGTTTTATTAATCTACATCCTGGTCAAATAACAAGTGTTTTTGCAGACTGTCAATGACCATATTATTGACACATGGTGTGATGACTGCATGATCCAATGACATTCAATAATATATGCACTTGACAGTCAACAATGACCAGAAAAAGAGGAGTGGTTCCCTACACACGCACTCACATTGCAAAAGGAAGAAAAAGTCATATTGATAAGAAAAAGAGTACAACAGCACAGAAAATAGAGGGAGAAAAAGAGCATGTGGTGAGTTCACAAGATCACAAAGTATTTCCCAAATACTGCACAGGATAATACTATATTGAGGGAAGAGGTGATAGAAAGAAAAACAAAATAACACAATACACAACAAACAAATGCTATGCTAAATGTTATGTGTTACATTGTATTACGTGTGTCCTCAAATATTTAGGATTGGATAGCCTTAAAAATGGCTAAATTCTATTTTTATAAAAAGTGTGACAATAGAATATTATAGAATATAAGCATATAGTATGCCAATATGTAAAAAAAAAAAAAAGCATCAGAAAGGTTGCCATAGCAGAGGCCAATCAATGCCTCTGCTCTTTATTTGGCCCTATTCCACACCCTGTCTTTCTCCTTTCCCTACCTTTCTCACTCTTCTAACATTATTCCTTCCCATTCTCTCTTTTTCCTCTACATCTCTACCTCCCTTGCTTTTACTCTGTGCCAACTCATCTGCTCACTCATACCTAATTACTACCTGTTCTTGTCAACTAGTGCCTATAGCCTGTCACCTCATCATCATTCTCCTTTATGCCGTGTCTTTACACACTTCTCTCCCACCACTCCTTCCTTCTATACTCAATCCTTAACATGTATACTTTGTCCAACTTGACTTTGCCCACATTCCTCTTCCCTTTTCCTTGCATAACACTAACGTTGGGGACATGGGGAGGGTTGAAGTAGGTCAGGACTGCATTTCTAATGATGCTACGGTCATATTGACAAAGTGCCTTGTTTGAGAGCAGTCAAATCAGCAGACATTATAGTGTCTGCAGACTGCCTGACAGTCTACCATGAGGGACATGCCTCAGAGCACTGCTCTCTCTGAGTACTTAACCTCTTGTTAGAAGAGGGGACAGTAATAAAATGGTGTGTGGTATGGGTAATGGACACGCCATATGGTCCATAGTCAAAAACTCGTCAATCATTTGCAGATGTTATAATACAGGACGTATCATATGCTGTTTGAAGTTGTTGGTGTTGTCCATATTTAGAGATGTACTTTTTTGGTTAAGGATAAGTATGATTATTAAGGTAGGGACTTTGGTTTAATTGTCAAGCTTAGGAAACACGAGTGACTGACTTTACAAAACAGTGTAATTTACATATTGCACATATTGACAGAGGTTTTACTGCTCATGTGGTAACTGTAATTAATGTTGTGATGATATTTAAAAAGTATATACTGAACGTTCTTGTCAAAAAATTGATTTTTGTAATAAAAAGTCCTAGTGCAACACATGAGTACAAAAATCATATTATACCAGGTTGAGATGAACGATGGATGTACTAAGACAATATTGTGTTCCATGAACACTAAATTAATTTCAGTGTTGCTGGTCACACAGTGAAATCTTCAAACATCAGCGTGGGTCCTGACCTAGCCAACCAACTTCCTTCACACAACTATAACATGGATATTAAGGAAGTCATTTTTTAGAGGAAATGCAATAATACAAAGAGTTATAACTGAATGCTTGCAATGATCTCTTTGATTTTTTGTGTTTGTTTGTTTATTTTTTATAATGGCTGTGAACCTTAGCTGTAGTATTCCACCAATCTCTGGGGAAGCCAAACAAGTGCAACCACACACACATGCACACTCACACTCACACACACACACACACACACACACACACACACACACACACACAAAGAACTTGAAAGGGTGATACAGCAGACTTAAAGACATGATAACCAATCCAGAGTAAGACTGAGGTAGGAATAACCTTATTAAAATATTGACCAATTGAATTGCAATACTATATGGAGCCAAAGATCTTCTAAATCAGGCTTTGTTATACACCTTATGCTCTTCCTTTATGCAATCTTCTTCCAACAAAGAAGAGCCAATAGAACTGTAAATAAAACTACTTATAAAGAACCAACAAACCCACTTTTTTAATAAATTAAAATGTAAAGATCTGGTTGTGTAAGGGCAAATAAGTTAATAATTTAATGGTAATAATTTTGTTTAAAAACTGTTAAAATTGGTAACGATAGTTTCATTATAATTCATACAAGATTTCAAATATCTTAGTTTAAAATGTATAATTTAGTAATGTGTACATGATAAAAATGTTCTGTGTCTTTAAATTCTTTGCTATGATGTCACTGTGCAGTTGTACCTGTGACCTGATGTAACAGTTTTCAGTTAGGAGTCAGATAATGGTGGAAGCCACACAGTCTTTTGACCGTGCATCAGACATTGTAATTTACTTTCAAGTTTTCAAGTAAACATTATAAAAGCCAAAGGAAAGTTGTCATGTCTCATCATTCATGTAACAAAGCAGTGATTGTGGACTGACTTCAACAAGTGGTATTACAAAGATTAGTGAGAATGGAGTGCCACTACAGGTTGACTTCAGTTTTGTACAGAGTAAAAAATCAACTATTGAGCAACAGTATCCAATAGTTGTTCCAAGATGGTGTAGTGCAGATCCAACAGTAACACAGTAACACCAGTGTCAATATATATATTTATTTAATGCAAATATGAATGAGCAAAAGGGCAAATACAACACATTTAAGAAAACATTATGCTAATAGAGTTGTTATTGCCTGGGCTGCCTTTATGTGTTTCTCTTTCATCCTTCTTTCTTTCCTTTCTTTCAATCTTGAATCATTTATTTACTGTGTTTTTCTTGCAACATAATTACATCCTGCATCCTTTCTCACTTCTGTCTCATCTCTGTCTCTCAATTAATATACTCACTCTTTGGAAATGTGAAAAGACTTCCTTTTAAAATATCTGACAGAGCATGAAGCAGAACTTTATATTTTATGGTGTTAATTACAACAACTGAGGACAAACACACGGGAGGAATGCATAAGCAGTCGAAGCATTCAAATCATCAAGCTATACCTTTACATTAACATGAATGTAATGTAAAGAAGCAGCAGCAGCAGCAGCAGCTAAACTGGACTGCTAAAACAACACAATTCAAAAACATTTGGCTCCACTGAAGGGTTTTTGCTTGCTGATTATTATTTGATGCTGCTTATGTCAGTTAATATCATTATATGATTATCTAAAGCTTCAGCACACAGTGTATTTGTTTTAACATCGGCGTGGCTGGAATGGGTGGTGATTTGTTGGTTGTTCTAGTAACAGCTACCTCGATGATTTTGAAGGATAAAATGTTGGAAATGGAAAACAAAACTAGCACTTCTAGAATCTACAACAGAGATTGTGACAGGACGCCAGTTTGAGCTAACAGTTCTACAGGGATAGACAAACTGGACCACAATGTGAATTCGTATTATGATGTACATCAACATATTTTAAAAATTCCCAATGACGTGCCACTATGTATCACAATCAATCAATCACAGTAATGATCAATGAAACTGTCAATATAGTCATGTGACCAATCCTGGTAAATCCACCATCAAACTAACAATCCGCAAAGGTAGCAAAAGTGGATTTGGACAGGCCCCAAAGATATTTCCACCACGCGCTGCACACCATGCGCTATAGATCGTTAAAATAGGGCCCTTGGAGTCTCTGGGCACTATTGGGTGACTCTGGGCCTGGCTCCTCCTGTGTCTCACCAGGTTAGAAACCTGTGTGTTGTGCTGCTCCTGCTCCCACCAGACACTTCATCCTTCTCCATCCTCCATCCTACTAGGGTGCTCATCCTCTCCCCCTCTCGAGCACCCCTGCGGGTGTCTTTCCATTAGGTTCATAGTAGCTTTGTTGGGAGTCCTCACAGATTGGGTTGCCAGCCCGTTCTACTCTGGTTGCTGTCTCTCCGAGCTGTCGCTGCCTCTCCAGTAGCCACCACACTTCCATGGTTGTCATCCAGTCTTTCTTGGCTGTCACTGATAACTCAGAGAAAGAACTGTGATCATACATCTACATATGATTCTGGACAGCACAGCAGGGGTAACTTCATTGACACTGGATCAGTCAGGATCTGACAGTAATGAATGTTCTGTGTTCTGTTACAAATCAACACAGGTCAGCGGTTACACACAGATTCAGGTTTATATGTAGGATTGTTTGTAATAAAGCAGAACTTATGGATGAATTCTGAGCTCCATTAGAGCTGTCAGAGCCACGGCCTAATGTCTGACCGAATATTTCTTCCATGATTACGATCATTAGGCTACATATCAATTCAATATCATTCAAGCCTCAAGTTTGAAGATTTGAAGAGAGACAGACAGAGAGTGAGTGAGGAGTGAGTGTGCGTGCAGTTAACACCAACTCTCTGAAGACGGTAATAGCACCACCCTAACTGCATGTGGCAATTAGTCTTTGTGAGTTAGATGTTTTTTGCAGTGATACTTATTTGCATATAAAGGGGCCGATATTGTGCAGAATGTATGAGTATTACCTAATTTACATACATGCAAATGGGACAGGCACACCACGATGCTATTTGCATGGCAGAGCAGTTTGTGGTGAAGTCATTTGCACCGGTTAAGTGATCACAAAAGCTGTGCAATCCTTTTGTGGATTTGGCCCTAAGTTAGCTAAATTGAGTCAATATCTTCCAAGGTTAGCCAGTTTAGTGCTTCTTTTTTTGTGTGTCCGTGGAAGTTCCTTTTGTCCCACATCTCCCAAAATGTAGTCGCATTTCAGGGGAGTAGCTTCAGGGCATGAGGAATTGTCATGATGACTAAGACCCAGTTTCATATACACTACATATGGGTGTGTCAGTATTGTATTCATAGATTTGAAAACATGCAAACCTGTCCTTTTTAAAGGAGTGCCGCATGAAAATTATTTTAAGCTTGCATGACACATGATCACTTTACCAGGCTTAAGTTAAGAAACAAACATCTGCACACTTATTTAATACATTCTGTTAACAAGTTCTGTCTTCAACAAGTTGCAGTCATGAAAGAGCTACATGCAACTGTATGAATAACTGTGCTCTTTTTCAGAACTCTCAGGAATTATTTGCATTGTTGTGCTAATTCAGGCCATTGGATTATTAGTATTTATTAACAAGAAGATTAAAGTATTATTTTGTATCAAAGAATATCCACTCCTCTAAGATGAAAAAACCCTAACCCTAACCCTAACTCTGAGAATCCCCACAAGCATTTGTTATATATTTACTCATCTCCTTTCATGTAATCGCCATAGAACATCATGTTCAAAGCAATAGCCTTAATTTATATCAGTATTTACATGATCAATTTGTTTTTTGTTTGTGTCGTTTGTGTCACTCTGTGTATTTTTCAAAAGATACAGTACCAAATCGCTATAAGTGCAGACTCTATTCCTTAAGTTTGATTAACAGAATTTTCAGTGTTATAGAAGTATTAGTATAGTAGAAGTAGTAGTATAGAAAACATGATTGCCCCGCACAAAAGAGCTGTTTTCAAAAAATATATAGACCTACAATGTGCATTAATTCTGTTAAATCTATGAAGACATCACATATCTGAAAGTAACAAGCAAGCAAGAAAAAAAGAAGGATAAAGAGGGGTGTTAAGAGAGAATCTCAGTGAAAGAACAGACTCTACACTGGCTCTCCAGGGAAGCACTCTCTGCTCAATCGCTTGCTCTTAGGTCCCTCATAATGACATCTCCAGCACCAGATTGCCTCCCTGCTAGAGTACTTGTTTCAGTATATTGTCCCAGAGAGATGTTCCTAACATGGGGTGTTGAGCATGTGAAGGTGGGGGAGGCAGTCTATCAGACAATCAAATGATAGGATTTTCTCTTCCAATCATTTTTGATAGCATGTCTCCTCTTCTCTGGCTTTTGGTGTGTCAAACAGAAGAGAGAAGAAGAGAAGGATAGGGCAGAGATTTAACAAAAAAAAGTGTCCTTCTCTCCTTTGCCATGAGGTCAACACAAATTATTTGTCCTTTTTGGAGGGGTAAGTAATTTTCAAGTTGTTTGTCTTTCATCTCTCCTTTCCACAGATCTGACGATCAAGGCTCCCTGCTTCCTCTCATCCACAACCTTAAAAACCTGATGCTTCAGCTAGATAGATAGATAGATAGATAGATAGATGGATAGATGGATAGATGGATAGATGGATAGATGGATAGATGGATAGATAGATAGACAGATATTGTATAAAATACAACAGAATTCAAAACCCAAGACAGAGAACAGAGCTCAATTAAAAAGTAAAAAATACAGTAGTAAAATAATACAGCAAGATAAAATACACACACGCAACCATACACATACATACTCAGTCATACAAAAGGGAACTCAGTCATACAAAAGTGCCAACATTGATACATTTCACATTCACAGTAATATTGCACAAGTTGATTTATTGCACTTTGGTGTTTGTGAGGTTTATGTGTTGTTAGGTATGAGTTTGGGTTTTAAAGCTTGTGTTCAATGTGGTGATGGCTTTGGAATAAAAGCTGTTTAACAGTCTGGTGGTTCGGGTTTTAACTGCCCGGTAAGTACAGTGCTTGCATTATATATAAATATATAAACATAGCACAAAAAATAAGGACATTTGAGTTTGGTAGATTATTTCTTTGTTGTAACAATGCTTCTTGGCAATGCATCTTATACCCGCCCCACACCATCACACTGCCTTCACCAAAGAAGGCAGAGAAGATTTGCCAAATTTTTCATGGGTGCAACCCACATCTGCTGCTCATCCCACAAATGCATGTTCTTAACAAATGTGGCACCATTTAAAAGGGAAATAAACAGTACAAGATTTATATATATATATATATATATATATATATATATATATATATATATATATATATATATATATATATATATATATATATATATATATATACAGTACTGTGCAAAAGTCTTAGTCCACCAGCATCATACAAACAGAAAGTACAGGAACTATGTACACAAACATTAATCATCAATTATTATTATTAATTAAAGTTCCATTCCATTTAGGTTTAAGTGAGCCAGGTTCCTGCTGTTGCTCAAGTGTAAGGGGAAGTCACACTAAATATCTGCCACTTTAGCTATCTTTACTTTATTACATACACATTTCCTGTATTTTCTGGTTGTATTCTATTAAATAGACTGAGAAATAATTATATATGGTCATTATAGCATTGCTAAAACAACAAATCTAATGGTGGCCTAAGACTAAGTGATGAGGGACATTGAGGTGTTGTTTTAGCAATGTTATAATGGCCATAGATTATTATAATTATTTATCCATCTCTTTATTAGAATACATACATACTGTATATATGTATGTATATATATGTACACACACACACACACATATATATATATATTGTATATATGGATGCATATGCATTATGAACTCAAGTATTTATTTTTTTATTATTATTTAACTGCTGCTGTTTCCCTTCTCCGCTGCATTGGCACTAAAAAGATAATTACTGTAAAATATATTGACTTGATTTGACTGATTTGGATTGCTTAAGCTTCTAAAGATAAACTTTTTAAATACATTTCCTCCATACAAAACACTGTTGCATACATTTTTGTGCAGAGGAGGGCTGTGGCTTCTGTCCCCCATTCAATTTTACATACACTGAAAGTACATCATGAAGGGATCTCTTAATGACCAGTCTTAACAAGAGGAATGATTACAGCAAGAAAAAAAGATGCTGATGTTAAAATGGGCACCAGAATACTGGGTATTGCTTTAGGACTTTAAAATCTGTGAGCCTGGCCTTTCAGCTATATTGGAGTTTCAGTGTGATTATAGTGTTTTTGTTTATTTTGGACTAAAAACACTCTTCGACATCAAATTATTGACTATGTGAGTTGACAAAAGAAACGATATGGTGTGTAAGAAAGTATAGCACTTACTCTGGAAGAGCAGCTTGGGAGATTAATCTATGTCATATCAAAAAGTAAACACATAGATGTACAGCACAAAAGTTGTAAAACTGGATCTGGCCCTGGCCAATTTAAACAGTACACACCTTGTTGAGTGTTGAGCTTGTAACATTATATTGTCTGTTTAACTCACAGGCATCAAAACCAAGAAGCAAAGTTGTTTTAGAGAAGAGAAGTTATTGTTAATGTTGTTACTGGCACATGTAGCAACATAGCCACACCAATTGCAAACTGTGTACTACACTGTACATGTTTCTGTACATTCCAGACATATATTTTGTAAAGTATTTACAACATACTGGAAGTCTCCCTTGTCTGCCTGAAAGGGAAGCAGATTTTATGAGGTGTCTCTTGATGCCTGGCAGTGAGTAAATAAAACCATGTCTAAATACAAATATTTTATGGTCACATTGCCATGTGTGCTGTCATGCATCCACACTGTCATATGAGGACATCCCATTAAGTGTGCCAAAGGCCACACCAGGCTTACACATTTGGCAACTAAAAAAAAAAGCCCAAAGGAAACCTTGTGCAGAGACCCTCTATAAATCCTTGCACAAGTTGCACCTGATTTCCTCACCTTGTCTATTGCTCTTGTTCTGTCTTTCACTCTCTCCCTATCTTCTGTCTGTATCTATCTTCATGTGTGTTTTTTCTTCTGTCATCCCCATCTCCTCCCCACACTGCCTCTTTTTCACTCTCCTGCCTATTTGTCTCCCTCTTCCATCTTTCTCTTGATCCTCTTACTCCTTATACAGTATGTCACCCCCTCTTCCCCCAGTGCCTACACCCATCCCTCTCTTCCTGTAGCTCACAGGAGGGTCAAGTGCACAGGCTTTTGTCTCAAAACATGTGGAGGGAATTAATTGGCTCCAGCTTTTGGCTCTTTTCACCCGACTGCTTCTGTGTGGCTGTCACCTGGCTCTGGCTCGCTTCTCTGTCTTTCTCTCCTCTCCTTCTCTCACCGCTCCCTCCTCTCTTTCGCTCTCTTCCCATCTCTCCTTTCTGTTCATTCTCACCCCTCCTTATGTTACCCTTTTCTTCTTTTTCTACCGCTCTTTCTCTTTCTCCCACTATGCTCTCTCTGTGTCGTGGCCCCCTTGTAAGATCAAGCCCCCTGCTGCAGCTGAAGGACTATCACATTGTGTCTAATGAGGGAGGATAATGTGTGCTGTTGTAGTTAATGGATATATAAGAGGAGATACAGTGCATATAAGTTGATGGACAGAAAATAAAAGAAGAAGACTGACATAAGACAGAAACAGAAATTGAGCAGACATACATATGTTGTCAGCAACGAAATGTGATATGACAACATTTGCGGTGTATTAATTTTTCATAAAACTGACAAAAATTCCTTTCACTTGTAGGTTGCCATTGTTGCAATGCATTCTGGGTACTGATGTCAAATGGTCACAGACGTTTACAAGAAGCTATCTGGCACACACCAGACAAAAACATAGCAGACAGAAGAGCTCTGTTGTCAGTACTGTTTCAAGCAAATTAGCAAACTCATTCCAGAGGGAACATGGTGACCCCGGTCTGTTGGGTTTTTTTCACAACGTTGAAGGTGTTAAAAGTATGTGGTGATGATGATGATGATGATGATGATGATGATGATGATGATGATGATGATGATAACGGTACAAAAACAGATGGTGGTTCAGGATAGTTATCAAAATCAACCAAAGCAATATATCAACTCAGCCAGGCAAGTCAAAATAACAGCTTTACTTTTGGGAGAGTAATCAGATTACAAGTAATCAGATTACAAGTAAAAACTTTTGGGACTTGAGTGGACTGCTCCGTCATCTTCAACAACTCTTAGTATTCCAACTTCACGTTTCCTCCTGTTCTGTAACCTACATTAACACAAGCATATGGAAAGTATACTAAGTAAAGAGAGTATAATAAGTATTCAAGAAAGTTTTACATTTTTTCCCTCCCAGTCCGTATCAATACAGTTTCAATAGGTCTAAATACTTCCTGAATGCACTTTTCAGCCCTAAAAACACATGACCACAGCTCTTCACCATTTTGTAGAAGAGCTGTTAAAAAACGCATGTGATGTGGGCACCCTGCTCCCTAATACTGTCTACACTGGAGATATCACATCACTGCAAATATCAAAAACTGTTAAGAGAACCCCTATTGACATTTATAGGTTTTATTAGATAGATACACATTCTACATAAAAATACATTTAAAGTTTTAATTTCCTGAAAAACTGCAAATACGCCTCTTGTCTCTCATTTTCTCTTTTTGTCTTCTTGAAAAAAACACTTTGTATTAGTATTTTGTCATCTATCATGTAAATTCTGCCCAGTTATTTCCATGGACACACATTTAAATATATACATGCATAAAAAGTTATACATAATTCCTTGTTCAGTCTGTCCTTTCACCATCCTTACACTCATCCATCAACCTGCCCATCTTTACAATGTCACAACTGTCAGAATTCCAAAATGAACTGTTTTGCAGGGAGATAAGGATTGATTTAAAATCATCTCATTCCACTCCTTTATCCTCTTTTATCCTTCCCCATCAGTACATCCATCCACCCATTCTTTAGCTGTCCACAAACCGCCACACTCTAAAATTTAGATGCATTTGAAAAACTACTAATTTCATTTCCCCTACCCCTCCTTTTTTTCTTACCCCAATTACCAGACACCCCCACCCCCTACTCCCATTTACCCCTCCCTGCACCCCCTCCTAAGAAAGAGGGATAAATCAGGCTGCATATTAATTGTATTCAAAGGGGGGACCATGTGCCTGGCGTACTCCTTGTTTCCATGACAACCGGCACAGGATCCATAAAGATTTCAGGGCAAATGGGGCTGGGAGGGTGGGGGTCACCCCAAAAGAGGATAAGCATAATTACAGTGAGATAGACAGCCAGTCAGGGAATGGTGAGGTCTGTAAGCAAGTGTCCCAACCAGAAAGATACTGAATAGGCTACACCTGAAAGATCTTCTGTACACACTGTAAATCTGTTTTTGTTGTGTGTTATGTATAAATGTAACATATAAACGAGAAAGAATTTGTTGGCTCATATTATTTAAGCATTTTAATGCAGTATATCAGTTGGTTACATCCTCAGAGCTGTTTTCATGAATATCAGAAAATGTTGTGTATTTGTGCATAAAACCTCATGCTGTTTGTTTTTCAGCAACATAGTGCTACAGACTCACTCCACTACTTGAATGCATATGATTTCTCCTTTGATCTGTATGGTCTGTTGAGAAGAGAACTACACAGAGCTAAAATAGATACAAATGACTATTCTCTTCTTCTTTACTTGGCATGTATTTGGTGCATTGAAATGAATTTGCAGTTGATTAAACACAGCATATGGCCTGTAGTGAGCACTCATCCACGGTGGTAATGCACAAGTATTTTTAAAACTATATGCACATTAAACAATGATAATTGATTTGTAGATGAAATAGGCATCTTATGTCTGTCCCATCTGTTTGGTTTGGAATGTGTTCGCGTGTCAGAAGAAAGGTACACAACGGACACACTCCTATCTTAATTACACAGGTAAAACACACAGGCGTGGTCAAAGGTAATGTAGTGCGCAGGACAGCTTCATATGTTTGTCTATGTAAAGAAAAGTTGAAAGGAAATAAAACCAAGAATACAACACAACATTCAGAATGATCTTTGTTTAAAAAAACATCTAAACTGGACATTCAATTAAAAAGCTGTTTGTTAATCATCTGTCTCTTTATTTATTAGAAAAATGATCTACATCTAGAAAAATCTACATCTGTTGTTTATTAGTTTTTTTCGTTTGTTTTTTTAACTAATCTCTCATAAAACAAAAACATGTAACTGGTACACCATCCTCTGTATGTTTTTATTAACTGTATGTCTCATCAGAGGAGGTGACATCATCTCTGTCTTTGGGAGAGATGCTTTGACTTTCATTTCGATGAAAGACAGGCAATAGCATTCACATTTTTATGAACTGCTACACAATCTTTCCCTAACCTTATGCTAATGTCTCAGGCCTGACATATCCTAAACATATGGTAGTATATATGGTGGTATATTTGCCATAGCCATGCTCATGCTCACAGTTGCTCACAGCCACACATAGTGGTGACAGTGGTGACTGTGACATATTTGCATAAGAGTATTTAAATAAAGCAATTCATGTTTACTTGTTTCAATAACAGCTACACTACAAAAGTTTTGGAACACCCCAATTTTTCCAGTTTTTCAATTGAAATTCAAGCAGTTCAAGTCCATGAATAGCTTGAAATGGTACAAAAGGTAAGTGGTGAACTGCCAGAGGTTAAAAAAAGGTAAGGTTACCCAAAACTGAAAACTATCAGTTGTTATCTAGTGGACTATCTATTACACCAACAGTGACTGGTGTTAGCACATTGGGTTAACTTCACATAAGCAAAGATGTATTGTAGAATAGATAGATAGTAGAAGATTCTTTTTGGAAGATTTCCTATATATCAATACATACAGTATTACATACAGTACATTCACCTGATGAATTCAATTTTAATTTCTTTCTGAAAAGAACAGTGCATGTGTGTCTGTGAGAGGGGAAGAGGGGCTGTAAACCATAAGTACTGTTTGTCTGAAATAGACTGGTTTAGGTCCTGTCTCTTTAAGTAAATGTTATGCTCATTACCAACTTCATTTTGTGAGATACTGGTATAAATGATGTATGGGAATTGCATGATGAAGTGGAAAATATCTGCTATTAGGGAGGTAAGGTAGCTAGTAAAAAGTTATGCTGCACTTGCCAAATGCCTATAATATCTCTCTGCACCATGCACACTGTGCCTGGAGCAGATGACTATATAAAGAAATGTATCATGATTGACATCAACTATAGTCTCAAAGGTAGAAAGAAACATTGGGAACCTAGCATTCAGAGCATTCTAAAGCATTAGCTTTCTGCTTAAAATGATTACATGTTTTTACCTCAATATTTGAATCACTGCCCACATAATATAAAAGTCTGACATTATGTGTGTGTATATAGACACACACACAAATCATCATGTCTACCTCAATGCTCAATTATCCCCAGTATGAATAAGACATCTAGTTATTTGGCACACTTTGAAATCACTCCAAATACAAAATTTCAGCTTTACCTACTTGGAGTTGATGCTTCACAGGTGAAACCAACTTATGTAATTGACCTTTTTTCAGGTTGCAGAAGAGGTTCTGTTATAACACTTGAGGGGTTGACAGTGTAGTGTGATAAAGCAAGATTAGATGGCACCTTTTAGATGTACACTTATAGGTTGATTTATGACATGTTCTGTGGTTGCTGTTTGAAATTTCTTTTTTAAAGGAGTCAAAAAATTGATGTATTAGAGGCAATCTGGACAGGGGGATTTATAGACAAATTGACTTTTACACTACAAAATCCATGAAAAAATAAAATTGCAAAAACTAATGTATAGAGTACATGATGATGAAGAATTTGAGCCAAATATAAAAAGAGAAGTAGAGAAACTGGTTAAAATAGTGCAACAATAAAGTATTTATGTGAGAATAATCCCATCTTTTCAGCCTCAACATAAAGCGGTGCTGCAACGGTCTATGTCCTTTTTGCTGTAATTGGAAATCTAAGGCATTACGAATTATTTGCACAGGATCAATTGTGGTGTTGGGCGTGAATACTCCTTGCTTACAGAAAATAATATAAAATTGAAAACAAAATCATCTGTGCCTCTCACCCCTCTAGTGTTCATTAGTATGACGCATCAGCTCTGTTGGTTTACATAAGAATTTAGGTTCCTGAAGTGCATAGACTCTGCTGGAATGCAAAGCCTCCAACACACTGCATGTTGTTCAGGGCAGGTTTGCAAATGATTTATCCAACAATAACACACTTGGAGGAATGAAACGTTGCCACACCCTTTTTGTCCCAAGGATATAAAGCTACAGGCAGGCAGATATTCACAGATGCACACACACACACACACATGCACATTCACACATGCACAGACCAGTGCAGGGGCTTGATGTATTATGCATGAATTTGGTTTAATTGCACGGATCCTATTTGCATAACCTCTCCTAGTTTGATCAAATATGCTTATCTATATTGCAGCCCTCTGACCTTGGTTGTGGGCAAGCTAGTTACTGTGCTTGTGTGTGTGATGTGTGTGGAAACAAGATGTTCAAATGTACAAATATTTCATATAAGCACATATAAACACAATTGTGTAAACCACATACATAGTTGATCTCAGTATAAATGGTCTTATAAATTGTCACCACACTTCAAACTGAGTTGGGGACATCAGAGTCAAAATAAACAGGCTATTAATATTCGAAAACTTTAATCAATAACATAACATAAAAATCCATCACGGTTACTCTTGGTTACCATGGTAATTGATGGTAACACTTGTTATGCTCCTAAAGGACCAATATGTAATATATTTACTGTACTAACTCGTAAAAGGAGCATGATATGTTATCAGAGATTAAGGAAACATGTTAAGTTATAATAGTACAGTCTGTAAAGAGTGTGTGCTTTTGTTTTGGCTTGTGTGATTCCACCCACTGACTATTCAACCTGATCATGGTGCTGGCACGTAATTTTTAACAAATTAGGTGCCACTGCCACATAATGTGCAAACACAGCATACTGCAGTCATGGAAGCAAGCATACAAATTGGATCCAATAAGGCAGATTCCACTGGACCTACAGTAAAAACCTGCATGAGTCTGGGGAGCAAAGATGGAGGGAGACAGCTCTCTCCAATATTTTGAATTTGGACTACAGTACTTGTTTTTAATGCCTGCTGTCAGTGTTATATTTCTTGCTTTTTGTGGTTGTAAATAGAACTTTAAACACATTCTAAAAATAAATAATCCTCAGTTATGAATCCCCTCTGACAGTAATGACGGTGATCTTGAAGACTGAAATCAGCTGTGATTAAATGAGCCAGACACTCACCTTTTGAGTTATCCATAATTACCCAGTGATCGCGAGAAAATAAATAATTTTCTAATGATAAATTATTTCATTATTTTGAGAAATCTGCCTTTTGTTTTTCTTGAGTTAACAAGATAAATTAACCTGTTATCAGAGGAAGCTTTGCTAACTTGACATAATGAAACAATTATCTTTTGATCTCAACATCTCAACAACAACAAAAATACAAGCATGGCGGTTCTTGGCTTCCACAGTTATAGATATTCATTGACAAAATCAATGTCAGATTAACAGTAGATACACAATGCATCCTCCAACTTAATGATGCGTGGGTGTTACCTGTGACTAGACTACTGGGGCTGAGCCACTATCCTCAGGGTGTTTGCTATGTAAACAGGTGGCGTAATAAAGCATAACAAGATGGTAATGTCCTATCACGGTACATCTATAACTATGTTTTTTTTGTTTTAGCTGTTGGCTGTCACACACACTTGGACATGTGCTGAAACTTCAGTGGAAATAGTTTTTTGTTTTTTTGTTATGCAAATTAATAGAAAAAAAAACATTTGAACAGGCAAAAATAATCAAAACTTAACATGGTTGTGCTATGTCTAGTAAACTAAATTGGCACTATAATGAACTGAGCTGACACTCAACAGATTTTATCCAAATGTTTCCTCCAAAAAACATTTCAGACAATGTGGAGCTTATATAAAACAATAAGTGTTGCCATCATATTAAAGGTGGCCTCTGGTCATAAATGTGATTGCTCAACTTTCTTCAGCTGCAACTGTCTGCCATCTCAAATGGTGACAGTGTGAATGTGTCTGCATATGTAATTCTTTATTTAACTGTCAAGATCATCAACAACATAATTGTTGATAGTGTACCTGTAAATTGTAAATACTGTACTGTAATCTCTTAAACATCATCCTGACCTCTAGGACCTCTGGAGTTGCTGTCTCAGACCTTAATTCAAAACCAACTTTGATGGATGGATGAGCAGACAGATGGATGGGGGGGATCGATGGACTGATAAACGAAATGGCAGACAGATGGACGGATGAACAAATGGACGGTTGGATAAGTGGATGGGTGAATGGATGGATGGATAGGCATTTTTACACATGGCTGTCTGTCTGCATTCCTGTCATGTCCAAAGCTTTCACCCAGCCCAAATGTGTGTGTGTGTGTGTGTGTGTGTGTGTGTGTGTGTGTGTGTGTGCGTGTGTGTGTGTACATGTTTGAATGCATATGACAACTTTTGTTTGTGTGTGTGTGTGTGTGTGTGTGTGTATGTGTGTGTGTGTGTGTGTGTGTGTGTGTGTGTGTGTGTGTGTGTGTGTGTGTGTGTGTGTGTGTGTGTCAAGCAGCTGTGTTCAGCAGACAGGTTATCTTGGAGGGATGTGCCCCCGATGGCAAGATGATATTTATTCAGAGGGGCAGATTTGATTTCTGCTTGGACCATTTCCTACTGTAGTCTCCATCCTTTTTAATCCTGTGGAATTCTGCAAATATGTGAGACAGCACTGACTGTTGGCTCAGCCCTGATGCACATACTGTACTTTTAGCATAGAAGGCATGTTTTTGGAGGGGGAAAAAAATAGAAATCATCATTATATCAGCATGCCACTCCTGTTGTGGCATATTGACGTTACCAATATGCCAACCAATGTGTGTGAGAGTGAACTTTACTTACTACATTTTTCCATAGACCTGGACTCCATGTGTGATTGTATCTATGTTTATATAAAGTTGAATAACTCTGCTAAAACTAAATCCCTAAATGCTTCATGTTTTCTGCATTTAAAATTGGAGTAATGTCTGTTTGTGCATGTGTTAAAGGGTTTTGACATATGGAGAACAAAGCAATACAGACATACTGTAGCTACCATAATGGTAACATGTCAATAGCAATTCTAAGTTGTCCCCTGAGCCTTAAAAACACATGAACCACAGATGGTCTAATTCTGTTTGCTTGGATGGATCATTTCATAAACTATCAATTAATTTGTTTGTGTTAAATTAATGCTGTGTTAATTGCATTAGTTTGCTTATTATGTACATATTACAGACAACATTTTCCTCATACTAACTGTTATACAATCTATAAATTATGTGGTATGTTCAATGTATTATTGCCATTCTTCTTCTTCTTCTTCTATTATTATTATTATTATTATTATTATTGGTTGCAGTAGTAGTAGTAGTACTAGTAATAGTAGTAGTAGTAGTAACAGTAGCATTTTTTTTTAAGTTTGGATTATTGATCTTGTAAATCTACTGTGTTTGTCCTTGCTCTTTTTCCCCCTCAGAGGTTTAAACTGTAAATAGCACTAACCTTACTGGAGGTAAGAAATGGGAATGAGTCATTAATTATGGGACAATGGTTTGGCGTGAAGTCACTGAGTGCAATCCATGAATTAGAAGCTGGCCAACAGTTCCATTTGCATAATACTGGGGGACTAAATTGCGATTCCAGCAATCTATTGAGAAATAGTTGTGGGGCAAAGCTAATGCATCTAAGTCAAAGGAAGCTAGACACACATTCATAATAAATTATCCCTCGTCAATGCAATCACTTGAAGAAATGATTGCTCTCTTCTCTCTCATTAGCGTTTCCTCTCTGTTTCTCTCCTGTGTCTCTCTTTCTCCTGTTTTTTCTGTCTTTACTTCATTCTCTCTGTGTCCTTATTCACATCTGTATGTGACTCAGAAGCACAAATGCATACCATTATCCAAGTGTACTTGATTGTCTAGTTCCACCTTTCTGTTCCCTACTGCCATTTAGGTATACCTCTGTCCTTGTGCATTTAGAAAGGCAATGACAGGTGATGCATGGTAATGACATCAATTATCAAGAGCTTTTTCTTAGAACATCACACAAAAGTAAATGCACAAGTAATGTTTGTATTAATGAGTGAAAAGAGGTTTTCAGGAGTATGAATGCAAGGCTTTATATTAATATATGACAAAGAAAAGTAGAATTAAAAAAAGATACATCAATACATTTCATATATGTGTTTCTTCATCTCGTATGTGATTTTTAAAACCTTCACATGGAACTATTATTTTTCCACCATTAGGCATGACTAAATGTTTTGCATGAGATAGAATGCAAAACACAATAACATGGAAAGAGACATCAATTCAGCATTTTTTTTTAAAATTGCTCTGTGAATGTCACACTTCTTCTAATATCACCACTTTATGCTCTGGTCAGTTTTATGCTGAAAAACACATTTCCATGAAAATACAATTTCTAACTAAAAGAGGTTGCTTAAAGCTATAAGCCATTATTCAGTAAAATATGTTAGAAATAAGGTGTGTAACATAGAGAGATCATACAATCACTTAAAAATGACACCTGTGAGACTATGGATGTCATATGATCAAGCTCTCCTGAAGCCAGTTCAGTAAAGGGCAAACACAGAACAAGAGTCACTGCAAAGTAAATACAGGCTAAGGGATTGAGGGAGAGGGCAAGAGAAGGAGACAGACAAGCTTGGAAAAGTAAAGAGATACATTCGCAGAGTATGTGTAGTATCCTGTGTCTTTAATCCCTCTTCAGCTGGACCATCTGCAACCCAGTCAATGTAGCTGTAATTAAAGGTCACAATAGCCAATGCCACATGGCAGGGGGTCCATCTGCCTCGACCCATGATTCACGTCAAATGCACCCCTTCACCCACCACTGTCCCTCTGCATTGCCCCTAATCTGGCATGACATTCACTGGGAAACAATGTAGAAAAGGGGCTTTCCTTAGGAAACTATGTGCCAACAATGCTCCAATCCAATGACCAGCACTGAAAAACAAAGCAAATGGGAACTTGGAGGTTGGTATTTTATATGACTAAACTTGACTAAATGTATTTATCTTTATTACATTTTTTGTCTGTAACTCTTTTTTTGTAGATTTATTTTAAATCATACTCTCGCAAATAACTTAAGTAATCAGTAAACGTAAAAGACTGGATGAATTATTTTCCATTCTTTCAAACAACCTATCTAAGTCTGAACCGAGAGATACAGCTTTTGTAATTTGTCATCAATTTCACACACTTTTTTTTTTTTTTTTTTTAATTTTTACTAATGTTCCAACAGTCAACTCCTCTTGTGTATTTTAGAAGAATAAATAAAAACAGAGATGGACTGAGTGTTGTGTCAAATCTGGTGAATGCCTGGTTGCCCAGATGTAATTGTAACTGAAGTAGTTGTGTGTGTGTGTCTCTCCTAGGGCAATGTATGGCAATTGCTGGTCTCCATAGACAGAGGCTCTTCAGCTAAGACCTAGACTATCTATAACAGATACCAATTTGATATGACTTAGTGGTCCACAAAGACACAAATCAACCCCACCCTCCATTGCATACATGCAAACTACTGTATATAACATTTTAGTTTATCTGTGCCCTAATTTGCATGGAAAAAAGCTGTCCTGCTGAGCTGCCCCAACAGTGAAAGCACTTATAATATTTCTCCCTATCTACTATATTTATCTCCCTATTTCTCTGTGATTCTACACCTTTTAATAACGGCACCACAAACTAAATGATGATTATTAAAGGCATCATAAATATTTACATCCAGGTGTTGGATTTCATTCACTTACTGTAAGTTAAGTTTGCCTGTGAAAACAATGATCAAGAATGTGTCTGTTAGATACAATGTGCAATCTCACTCTTGCTTTACCTATGATCTGTTCTGTAGGACTTAATGAAGAAAGTTTAGAAAGACAGAAAGTGCAGAATGAAACTGAAAAGCTATTAAAAACAGAGGAAAACAAAGAGTGAGAGAATATATAGTGGTGTTAGAAAAAAGAGGCAATGGCTGCGGTAGAGATATGTAATTATATGATGTGGATGATGAGTGGAATGTCTGTGCCAGATTATCTTATTAGACTGACAACAAGAGCAGGTATTATTACTCCTCTTGGACTATGTCCAACCACACACACACATCATACACACGTCACACACACACACACACACACATTTATATACACACACACAGCGTCTGCCCTTGCAGGTGTTTGGCTTGCTTACAAGCATCTTCTCATTATTCTTTTAGAGAGCCGATTAACCACTGGGATCCTAACAATCATGATCACTAATCAGCTGATGAATACCACAACATCATAATTCAGGGACTTGTAAGATTTGTTTGTCTTGATGACATTTTAATTAAACCTTAATTGTTAATGTATTACCTTCTTTGGGTCATAAAGCCTGTCTATGTCTCTGTCTCATGTTTGTTTCTTCTTGGGAGATACCTGTGAAATTTAACAACTTCTGTGTGAATGAAAATGAATGATGGTGTCACGAGCATTATGAGTACTGGGATAATATTTCCCAGTTACTCAGTGCACCATGGATTTTACATCACAAGATAAAAATAAGACCAAAACACTGTATTAGTGGATTGCAGTCTCTTGTCCATGCAGGAACTGTGTGGTGCCCTGGGATTTACCCTTGGCTTATTGCTATGAACTAAGTAGGCGAGAGGAAATCAATATCTGGTGACAGCTAGTCAATCTTAGACTCAATGCTGCAACTCCAGTCTGCTTAAAAGGACAGATCTTCCTCACATACATTCAATCTCAACGAGGAAGCTGCGCAGCTCAAGACGGAGAAAGCTCCATGTAAATTGGACCAAGTAGGAATAAATCGCCTGACAGCATCACTAAATAACTTTAAGTCCAGCTGTCCCTGGCTGGAAATGGGTTTATGTCGACTTGTACTGAGAACATTTACATGTGGGTGAGCCTGTGGTGGTTTTACATGCCTGGACTCCAAATGAATAGAAATCCTGACACATCAAAAAAACTGGCTGAAGCTTGTAGGTCTTAAAAGAAGCCCTTCAGCATGGAGCAGGAATGTTGACACACAGGAAAAAAGCAATTTCAGTCTTTCACGGTACTTGGATAAATCAGATGATGCATTTCCGTGTGCATGCAGGAGTTGATTTATCAGGCAATATCAGTGGTGTTGCAAAAAATCCCCTATTAAGCTTAGGTGTTTGTTATCCTTTGGTCTACTGCCTTGAAAAAGTATCATCCTCTTTGTAAGGCTGTTTCATATAACATGTTACATGTTGCAACTTTTTGAGACTTTATCTAAAAAGTTGTTACAAAAAAAAAAAAAAGTTATATTATTAGAAAATACCATACAACACACTCCCATATAGGCTTCATACATTTTCTTTTTTCAGACTGTATAGTTACCACATCTAATTTCCAGCTATTCATCCATCTTGTTCTGACTTCATGTAAACTACAGCTTCGGTCAATTAAAGCATGCACTGGGTTTATACCATGGGCAGCTTGACAGTGTATTATAGGACTAACATATAAAGACAGACAACGACATTCACACAAACAGACAGTTAAAAAGCAACTTGCAACTTAAACTCTTTTTGTCAGGCAACAGCAAGAAGCACTGAGCTTTCCAAAAAGAATGTTTTATCCTGCCTATATTAGCTTATGTATGTACAGTAATATGCAAGGAATGAACCAAACTGGATTTTAGCAGTTCAAGCATGCTCTACAATTTAAAAATGCACATCTGCTCTCCTTGGAGCTAAGTCAATGTATCATATCATAGCATAAATAAAATAACTATGAATGCAGGAATCCTGGTATCATATTTTTTACAGTGGGTGTATTTTCTGTCACATTACTTTTCACTGACTGAAAGGCACCAGTCCCTACCATTGTCAACACTGAAACATGCAATATCGTACTTTCATTTGAAGATATTTTGCATTTATTTCATAGTAGAGAGTGACTGGAAATATAAAAAGACATAAAGAGGGATGTGATAGACTGGGAAGTGTTTCTTTAGACCACCAGGCCAGAAGGATCATCAACATTCCTTGTGTCTGTATGTTATTTACACAGTCAAAATATTTCTTTTCTTAAGGAACTACAGAAGCAATCCATGAATTCATTAATTCACAAAAGAAATCCATGTGATGGATATGGTGAGTGGCCTTCTAAAATTGAATCCCTGTATTGTTGCCCATTTATGACACACCACTTCAGACAGAAATGTGTCAAAGCAGTCTAAACGTACTCTTTTGCAACAAGTAAAGGTATTTTGTGCAATGGTTCTTCACTGTTCACTGGATATGAGTTTGAATGTTCTCAACTAATTCTTAAGGTGGCTGAGAACCACCTTAATTATGAATACAGTGCTGTTACTGCAACCGTTAATACACTAATTGATT
The DNA here is from genome assembly GCF_027409825.1 of Scomber japonicus. Classification (NCBI taxonomy): domain Eukaryota; kingdom Metazoa; phylum Chordata; class Actinopteri; order Scombriformes; family Scombridae; genus Scomber; species Scomber japonicus. The sequence goes on along the minus strand of NC_070587.1, from coordinate 16,145,324 downwards.
TTACAAGTAGTAAGTCAAATTGGTTTCTGTAGTTGTTAGGGTGAAAACATGAAACACTTCCTTGGCAGGTGGTTGTATCTACTGCAGAAAGTTGTTGCACTCACAACAAGCAGCAGTAACTGTATCTAGCACTGGCCCGCAGTGTTAAAAATACATTATACACATCACATATTGTATGTGCAGTCAGTAGTCAGTCAAGTCTTTCCCCTGTAGGACGTCTAGTTGAAAAATCAGCGACCTTGAGAGAACAGTCTTAAATTCTGCTTCATTCGATGCCTCCTACTGCTGTTTTGACAAGTGCAGCCCAATCAGACATGTAGGTTGAGGCTCCATTTTCTCACTCTCTGGTGACCGTGGGGGTCACAGGGTGTGTGTGTGAGAGAGTAACACACACAGACTGAAGGAGGCAGAGAGAAATGTGTTGGGGAAACTGTGTATCATCCTGTGTGGGTACTATTATGTTTATGGGTGACATGGGTGAGTGGGGGTTGTTTGGGGGCAATTTGTGGTGTGTCTCAGTCTCTAAATGAGTATCCCTGTGTTGGGGGCATCCATTTCCAACTGCTGATAGTGGCATGACGAGAGACAGCTAGGGGCCTTAGGACCCAAGGATACAAAGACCCCTGATACATGTGCCTTCAGGTGTGTGTATATGAGAGACCTCCACATTTATATGTGTCTAGCCTCCCTGTGTGATGTGTATGTGTAGGCATATGTGTACAGTATTGTGTCAGCAGGCTGCAATAGTAACTAGCACCAGAGGGAGACATTGGGTACCTTTTTTGTCAGAGACTGTCCTGACTTTCAAGACAGAAAGAGAAGGGGGAGGGGGGTGGCTAGTTGAGCTGACAGTCCACAGGAGCCTTAGAGCAGGGCCCAGTTGTCCTCTGTGTAAGGTTGGCTGGGGGGTAGGTGATGTCAACCCCTGACAGGTAATTTGGTCTGAGCCTGGCTCCCTGGGGCCAACAACACACATACACTAACCCAACAGACACACAAGCACATGCACACTTACACTCCTGTACGCACTTATGTGCACATGCACTGTATAGAGCCACATGCAAGTGTTCTTGCAGGAGGTCCAAATCAAAAAAGATTCTAAAAGATAATAAACATATCTTCTCACAACATTCAAAATGATCTGACTTTAGTCAACTTATATTTACTTCTAGTTACTATATATTTTTCTGTGCAGGAATCTCAGTGTGTCTATAAAGTTTAATGCAGGATCAATGCAGCACTATAAATGTATGGTGAGGGCCTTCTTTAACAGTAATAGTACCCCAATTGCAACTGTGTTGAGCAGGTGATGCAGCTGTCTCTGTCTATTCACCAATTACTGTATCTTTCTCAGTACTGCGAACTGAGGCTCTCACCTTGTCTGCCCCAGCTGTCCCCATAGATCCCCAGCGTGTTCTGGATGTGAAGGCATGGTGAGGGCATGTCATCTGGCAGCATGGCTTGGTCAGTTAGTTGTTTTTTTTTTGGCTGACTTTGGCTGGGATGCTTACACACTGGCTTTGGGCCACATAATCTAAATAAGGAGACGCATAATGGCTTTCATTAATCCCCTACTGTATATGAATATACTACATGTTTTTATAAGGGCAATGAGTAACGTTGCACTTTCAAAATATTTTCTCCTCTGTGCTAAAAGGGCAGTAAAAATCTGTTTGGTGCACAGGACACAGAATAAAAACTGGCTGCCTTGGCAAAACATTACCTGCCTGAAAATTAAATTTAAGGCTGTGTTAAACATTCCAATTTTAGGGTTTCTTTCAGCCAGTCATAAATGAAGCTGCACTTATTTCCATGACAACACTGTTAGTCTGCCTTCTGGACAATTTTTGTCTGTCAGTGTTGAGAATTTCCTCACATTTTTGTTGAAAATATATTTTACATCCAGTTATTTTCCTCAGGCTGCTCCATGAGAAAGAAGATCACAGAAGCTTTCCTTTATTTTTACATGTTGATGGTTTATTTAACTGAGCTGCAAGCTGTCATATTAAGGAATAGTTTAAGTCAAACATTCAAAACTATACTTTATTTTGTTTCATTAAAAGCTTCTCTTTTTTTAAGATGTAGAGGATCTTTTTTTTGCAAAACTGAGTAATCAAAGTCCTTTGATAGAAAGGCCAGGTTTCACATCTCTATCTCACAGCAGAGCCCTTACACAGTATCCCCTGGTGTGTTCTGGGTGTGAAAACATGTCAACATACTGGTTGGCCTGGTCAGTGCTGCTCTGGCCTCACTGGACTTACTAACTGCCTAGTTTATGTCTGTCTGTCTACTACTTGGATAAATGTGGCCTGGCTTGACTATGTCCTGTCTGTCTACTGCCCAATTATTTTCCCCAAGTCAAGACCCCTGAACTCACTTCTTCTAGGACAGACGTTCAGATCCCATGTGTGCTGCACTGTAGTTGTGTCACTGAAGGTTGGCCCAGTTAGTACGGCTTCAATGAGACAGTGGATGAGTGCCAGCTTGTGGATGTGTTGTGCTTCTCAAAGGTTAGTAAGAATACCAAGGACATCAGCTAATATTAACGTTTTCCAATGTAGTCAAAATAGCAGCAGTATACTTTTGATGATCATAATAATGACTGATTGCAGATGAAGATGCATTTAGGCCTATACTTGTTACCTGGCCACCTGTCCAAATCTGATAATAAAACAATCTGAAAGAACTCTCTAGAAGAGTGACTATAATGTTCAAAATATTAATAGTTTTATTTTATTTCATTTTGAGTTATCTGATTGATTGATTGATTGATTGATTGATTGATTGATTGATTGATTGATTGCATCCATGGCTTTGCTTTTCTTTGGTTTTGGGTTGATGTCAATGTTTGAAGTGGCCCGTGTAAGCAGTGGTAAACTACAATTTCCTTGGCAATTCTGTCTTTCCCAGCCTGCGTTATGACCAACTCAGTCTCACAGCAAAACTCACATCGACGTTGCTCCACAGTGACAGTGTCCTATTCTTTTCAATAGGACTGCGTTCATGTATTTTAATTACAAATTAAAATACATGAATAAAAACAAGAATAAAATCTCATTAAATGTTGAGTCATAATTTCATCACTATCACACCACCTGCTGTGACACTGTGTTGGTCTGGACTTTGTCTGTCATGTGTCTGTGAAAATAAAGACGAAGGAGAAGAAGGCAAGTGACACACTTCCTGTAACCAAAATTCTTGTTTTTTGTCAATGAAATGTTTAAAAAATAAAACATGTGGGGGCGGAGGGGTTTTCTTATGGGAGTGCATGAAGAACACGCAGATCATTTGTTTTTAACAATCTCAAATCACTTGTTAAATGTCACCAATATAACTGCTTTTCTAAATCTCTTCTCATCTCAGAATATTCACAGAAGAATAAAAATAACAAAGACAAGAAGGTTGTTGAATTAATATTACAGGGTGTGGCCGAGTGCGTCGCCGAGCAAAATGTTGTATTCCTACAATTTTGTGGCGCACTTGAAAACTACTTTGTAATAAGTGATAAACTAAACATCATATACATTCACTGAACAGAGACTGTGAAAACGAAAGTCATAATTCTCGCTAGAAATGTCATCAAAACACATATTAATGCAGAAACTGTCTTAAAATATTACATTTTAGAGAATTAAATGAATGGCAGCCATTGTCACACGCAGTCCTATAGAAAAGAATAGGGCAGATATAAACATAGCCATCTCACAATTTATGAGCCCAAATTGTGAGATGGATACATTTTGCACTGTGGACCAACGTAGCTGTGATACATTTTGCTGTGAGACTGGGTTGTTATGACTCCCAATTATCCTTTCCCAGGCCAAGACCTCCAGCCCCTCTGGAGAAGAGAGATGGAGGAGTGGTCCTGGGGAGGGTCATGGTCTTTGTAAGATGTACTAGTAATGGCAAAATACATGCACTCTGAGACAACACACACACACACACACACACACACATACACACACATGCAGCACACCATTTATCCATCTCTAAAATATATTTCCATCACTCAGCAGAGTTGTGGAATGCCAGTAGACAGCAGTACATTCACATGTGCATATGCACACATGCAAATACATGCACGAAAACCTACTGTACACACAATTGCACACTAATGAGTTCACAAGGGGTTCAACGTCAAGCCTCTCAGGACTAAAGAATGTCAGGGGAGTTAAGCAGAGGTGAATTGGTGGATATGCATGTATACATACATTTGTACATGATGTACATTTTGAAATTGGTTGTAGTAGTCTGATATGAAAAAAATGGCTACTGTTACTCATCACAGTTACTGCAAAGAACTCTTTTTTCACAAACCTTCATTTTATAAGCAGTAGCTCTCTGACAGCATTAGGTTCGGTGATGTAATGTATCAGCTCTTGAATGCCTCAAAAGACAAAAGCTTGAGAGGAACTGAGCACTTCAAGTAGCTGCTATGTCAGTGACTAAGGCAACTTGTCAAGAATAAGGATATCAGAAACAAATCACAAAAGGTTCCCTGCACAGAGACAAACTTCATATTCAATGCTGTTGTAATACTAACACTAGAGAGTTTAATGGATACATCATACCAACCCCTGTTTCACTGCAACTGAGGGCTGAGCAGCAGTGATGTGAAACCAGAGGCAAGGCTAATAATAATTAGACTAGAGGGCCAAGGGCCAGTGACACGATCATTTGTGACTCAACTAAAAGTGTAACTTGGGCCTACAGACAACTGTGCCATGGGGTGTGTTTTTTGTTTTTTTCATCATGAAACACACATAGACACTGTTGATTTGAATATCGTCAGTGCCTCACAGAAATCTCATGCCTTCAATAGAGTGCACTAGACAGAAATTCAGAAAAAAACAACTGCTTTAGTTTCCCATGTCTTCATTTAGAGACTATGTGGTTTCTCATCATCTCTGTATCACTCTTATGGGAAGCTATGTAATCTCTAATTTAATGATAAAAAAACATATCTTACACACCAGGTGCTTATGGAACATTATATTGCTTGCATAGCTTAAACAAAGTGAGAAGAGGTGCAATTGGTAACACTTTTACTCCAAGTCCCCTTATTTGCCATAGTGGAGACTGGTGAATAAACAGATGATAACAATATAATAAAACACAATTGTAATTATAAAATTGCTGACACTGTAGGTCCAAAGGTTATGTTAAATTTTCTGGACTGCACCTTTAAGTGAAGCTGTATATACATACATTACACAAAATATATGATTTTATTTTGGTGGTGACAAAATAGTATTTTTTTTTTTACTTGTGACAGTGGGGAATTTGTGCATTTGTGGGGAGATGTTTCAGTAGTGTCATCACAAAGAGAAGACAAGCATTATTACATTACCTCATTATTCAACTCACCCGTGACTCTCCTTCTCTCTCTCCCTCTCTCTCTCTCTCTCTCATCACACTTTCTCTCTGTCTGTTACCCTCCCTCCACTACTCCACACACATCCTCAATTCCCTTGGTGGCAGGCAAGGCTCTAACTGAAATGCTTCAAGGGAAAGTGAGAGAAAAGAAGATGACAGGAGAGAGAGAGAGAGAGAGAGAGAGAGAGAGAGAGGTGGGGGGGCAGTGATATACAAGTAAAGAAAGAAAGAAAGAAAGAAAGAAAGATAGATCCTGGCACCAGGGTACATTGTTTTCGCTCTTTGCCATGTTTCCTATTTTTGCTTTCGTGGTCCCCCTCCTCCTCCTCCTCCTCCTCCACTTCCTCACTGCTCCCTCCGTCTGCCTTGCTTTTTAGTCTGCGGTGCTCCAGGCAGATCAAAATTCAACTCACTGATGTGTGACTAACGTTAGGACACACAATATGCAGCCACAAACTCTTTGATCATAATTCCATTTAACAGTGAAAATGTACGCTGCAAATAAAGAATGAGAAAGAAAGAGAAAGGAGGGAGATGGGTAGGAGGGGGAGGAAAAAAATGGGGAAATTATTGTGCTTGTTACTCTGTCTTCATGCACCATCAAGCCTGAGATGGTTGGCTAAATATCAAGAAAATGAAAGACACGTACTGTACACAATTAAGGATTAGTTATTAAAAAATAAGCCCAGAGAAAAAACAGTTATGTTATATTTATTATTATTTTTTGTCTCATTTACATCATGAGCTATAATTCTTCAGTAATTATTGTGTGCTGGAAATAATACGGCAGAACTATGGCTTGAGAGAAAATGCACGCTTATCCCTTACTGCATCGAGCCATTATTTTCACTAAAACAATAGTTTTTAATTTCATGAGAAAAGAAAAGACAAAACACAATTTCTAACACTATACTGAATGAGGCTGAGTTCAATCGGTTACATTTTGTAATTGACTATACTGTGTTGAACTGAGATGTGGACATCAACCTAACTTCTTATTTTCAAAAGTGTAGTTTGACTCCCACAGTCCTTTTATCAAACACAGCCCCAAAGAGTGAACCTCCTAAAGGCTGATTTATGCTTCTACGTAACCTCCACGACGTAACTACGCTGGTGCCCCGACGCCGTTGTGCACCTTTCGTGTTTTGTTGCGGTGCAATTAACCTGAATGGTTATTGGTGTCTCTAGTCCCTTCCCAGGTATGACACAGACAATTTCACACTTTATTTTCTGTGTAATGGCAACTTATTATTTAAAAAAACTTGCTCCACAGCAAATTGAGCTACTTATTTCAAGTGAAAATGTGCTTGAAACAAGTGATGAGTCTTATTTTAAGTGTAATGAGATTTATTTTGACTAGAAGATTTTGAGTTTCTACAGTGTTCTACGCCGTCGGCTTGATGTTGACCCAACGTAGAAGCATAAATCAGCCTTAAAAGGGTGCTGTTAATTGTGTATGTCACTCATAGGCCATGTGCACAAACGTACCTTTTCCAAAGAAAGCAAACTACAGCGTAAACCAAGTGGTATTGGTGAATGTTCACCAATCACTGAGTTTGCATTTTCTCATGCTCAGGGATTCAGGTTTATTGGAGTGGGAGGGTCTGTGAAGTATCTCAGCATATCCTCTCCCAAAGAAGTATTGGTGCTCCTCAAAAAAGAAAAATGGATGTGAGGTGTGAATATGAAGAAAAAACTGTCTTTGAAAGTCCTCATCACCCATGGAGCCCTGTGCTGGAGAGGCCCCATCATTGACTTAAAGGATTGATAAAATGATGGAAGATAGTTAGAAGTGTCCAAAAAGTGCAGTGATCTGCAATGTTAGCAATTGTATGTTTGCCACAACATGTTTTACACCACACAACATGTAGTAGTTTATGGTAGCCTTGATGAATAACTATGGCACAACCTCATGGGGTAAACTGTAAATAAACTGTTACAAAATCCTTCATGACATGCTTATTTGTTGTACTACTACTGGCTAACTACAGTCCTTGCAATCACTACTTTTTTTTCTTTTGCTATTTATTTCTATAAACAGAGATGTAATTATTATTATTGTCTATTAATTACTTAATGTTTATTTGAAGAATAAGCAAATATTGCATGGGTGTACTGTAAGAGGAAGAAAGAGTCTCACGTGTGGAGTGTCCTCTATGATTGTATTTCAAGTAAATACTCTCCTATGAGGCTAATATTTCTGAAGTAATTAGGTTACAGTTTTAAATAATATGCAAATCAGTTGATTGTGACAAGTTAAGCCTTTTTTAATAGAAGCACATTATCAGACTTTGGTTTCAACATATTTAATTTAAGACTGCATTTTGAAAGTCTACAAAGTACCCCCAAAAGCACAGAAGACTGAAATAAACATCTAAGGCTCAATGAAGCAGTCTGATTTGCTCTAAATGTCCTGGATTTTGTTTTCTGTTAAAAGAGAAGTTAAAACAGGAGATGGTTGCAACCCTCACTACCCTGCATAACCATTTATATAAAATGCTTTTCCTTGACAAGGAGGAGTAAAGGTTACATCACAGGTGTTCTAAGATGTGTGGATGTGCACCTCCATGTATGTATGTGTGTGTGTCTGTGCGTGTCAACGTGTGTCCTCATAAAGATATAAAGATAAATGTGTGTGCATGCGTGTGTGTGAAGCTGTCAGCAGCAGCTCACTCAGCAGGCGGTCTCCAGCACATGTGAATACCCAAAAACCTGACGCTTTCTGTCAGCGATCACAACCAGCAAGGTGACAGAAGGGGGGAAAAACACTCTTGAAAAGAAAATGAAAAAAATATATAAATTTCTTCAACACAGCATTGTACAAAGACTTTCTCAAAACATTATAAGTGACACTGCTGCAAGAGTTAACAAATGGTGAGGCACAGGGTTTAAGTTAATGAATTTATTATGGAGGTGATATGCACCCACTAATAAGCAGGCAATACAGTTGGCCCTCCTGCTGTGGGGAGATTTATGACTGTATACACTATGGAAGGGTCTTCTGCTGGTGCATATGGTGTGTTTCTCAAGTGTGTTCATGAAAAAAAGATTGAAGAGGAGGATGGGGAGATGAAAACAAAGAGAGATGGATGGTGAGGGAGATGTTGAACTATACTGAGTATAGTGAGAACAATACATATTATGCTTTCCTTTACATATTGGTTATTGCTACATGACACAACTTGTAAATGTATAAATCGCAGGGTAAATATCAGTCAACAGAAACTTCTTTTAAAAAACTACACTGATAATGGATTATCTATGTGGTGCACATGCCATTGTTTGAGTAGCACAGTATGTTACGTAAATATAGAATAATCCAAGTAGCATTTGTAGTAAAAATCAGCCTCTTTCTCTGCTCCTAAATGTTGTGGGAGTGCCCGTCGAGTTAGCTGAAACCCCGCCCCCTACCAAGTGTCACCTGTCAATCAAAGTCACCACCTCTACCAGAAACATGGACGCTATGTCTGAGAGCTTTCTGCTGCTAACTCAGCTAACTGACTAACTGTAGACGGTAGTAGTAGTAGTGTGCGCTGAATGTATCCTCTAGAGCAGCAGGGGCGGGTTTATGCCAATCACTGATTTTCAGACCCGCCCACTAAATCCTGAACACAGAAATCTTGAAACACAGTTTATGAAACCTAGCTCCACAATTCAAATCTAAATGGCTGAAATGCTTTTTACACCTTTTTTAGAAATACATTTATGACCTATTTAATGTGTTTAGAAGAAAATGTCTGAATTCAATTTACACAGTCTTTAACAATACTGAATAAACTTTGTGATATTGTGTCCCGGATGTACCTCTGTGTCCTCCTACAAGACACTGTGCACCCTCTCTGCGATGGGCCTTCATAGCTGAATATAAGGCTAAAATGCATTACACTGTTCCACCCACACAGTACAAGGCAACAATGACAGGTTAAGTAGCCACAAAGGATAAAATTATATGAAGCTCATCCCAAGTGGATAGAAATGAGGTGTCTTTGTATAACCCAATCTTGAGACTAAGGGATGAAGACAATTCATCATGTCATTGCTAGTACATGAGTGACAGACTATTATAGTGTGTGTGTGTGTGTGTGTGTGTGTGTGTGTGTGTGTGTGTGTGTGTGTGTCTGTATCTGTGAGTGAGAGAGTGAGAAAGAGGCTAGAAAGACACAGAATTATTCCATTGTTAATTTATGAAAGTAAATTCCTCAAATTCATTATACTTATGTACACATATATATGGTTGCAATTATACTGCTGTATATAGGGTGGTGCATTGGTTTGGCTTCATTTTAATTGTAGTGCAGCTCTACCATGAAATGACACGGAAGTATAATAATATCAATAATTACTGGGTACATCCCAAATGATAATGTAAAATATGGGGTGTTGTGGCTATCTTGTGGGTTAGATTGTACTTGTACAATCTATGATCAAAGTATGATCAAGAAAGACAATATATGAAGAAATAACTTCAGTAGGTCAGTATTAACACTTTAATGAATTTAATGATTTAATTTGTGCCCCACATTCTGTAGCGCCTGAAATTAATTTTTAAAAATTGGGGTGAATTCCCACCTTATCCCACACTGAAATTCAGGCCCTGTTCTGGAACACAAGGTGGTAGTAATGTACTAGTGCTGGTTGCCACCCACCATAATAAACCAAAACTTTTTTTTTTTTTTTTCAGACAGAGTGGTCCATGCTGTCAGCTGAGGTACTTCCTATCTGTGCAGCCAAACACAGCAACTACTGGCACCTTTGTCTGAAGGCTCCACTTGACTCAGCTGACTCTAGTTGGACCCACATGGAGAGCTGGGGATAGCTGGGAAGCTAACAGAGGATTAGCTGCAGCATTGCCGGAGGGAAGCACAGCCAGCTAGCCTACGTTAGCGCAGAGATCCCTAGTTTGTTATTCAGGATAAAGTGGAAAGAATCAGCAAGTCTGTCGGGCAGCTGATTGAAGTGGAGCCTATAGAACTGGGACCGTCAGGGTGAAACAGTCTAGGACAGGAAGCACAACCGGGTGGCTGAGGTGATCATATCAGAAGAAATGTCCATTTTGGGCTGATGCTGATATTTCATTTCAAAACATTTAAAAGACTCAGTCTGTTCTTCCTAACCTTTGCCATAAGGTAGTGTGAAAGTTTAGCAGAATTAATGTTTTTTAATCTGAGATAACTTCATGATTCTTTTGACTAAGTATGAACTAAAACCTCTAAGGGATATTTTAAGTAGTCTAAATTCAGAGCTTTATAAGAGAAAGGTGGCCCTACCTAAGGCTGGTATGTTTGTACATATTTTAGTGGCTACTGCCACTATGTCCAGCCTTCAGTTTCTGTATTTTGCCTTTTAAAAGTAAAAAATAGGATCATCAGACTTTAGAAGAATGCTGCTTTTTATCTCTTAAATCACTCAATGCTTGTTGCATGCTGTGTGGCTCACCTATCATTAGCTTTTCTGTACTGACCTCTAATAGGTTAATTGAATTAAAATGGCTAATCATTGCATACATTTTTAGATTCAAATAATTCTAAAAGCTTATTTAGAACCTAAGGAATGCTAGGGTATATCGCCCAGGGCATATGCTACTTATTGGAGCACAAATTAGTCACACAGCGAGGCAAATTAAATCTGAAATGACTGTGCATATTCAAATTAAGGCTGCATTTAGGCATACATGTACTGTACACACACAAGCATGAAGACACACATTCAGAGAGAGTGGTTCGTTGGTAAGTATAGCTGGAGGATGTTTTATATGAATTCCTAATGTAGTGTTTTCACTTCAGTTTTCACTTCAGGGTAAGAGGTAGCCCACTGTAAAATTATTATGTTAAAATGACAATGTCAGGAACAAATATCCATGTTTCAATAGCAAAGTGTAACATGATTTACCTGACCATGTGCATTTATATGAAATTAAATAATATTATATGCAAATAAAAGAGATAAAATAATGTAATGGGCAACTGAATATTTATTGTGGTATTTAAGGTTCTATATGTAGGAAATCAGAAATTCCTTCTTATTAGTGACACCAGTGGCCATTAGGTTAGCTGCAGTCAGCATCCCATTGTTCATGCTCACAGGGTAAGCAGCAGTGCGAGACTATTGAAGGTGTTGTGTTTTTCCCCCTTACACTTCTCATGAAATGTAAAGGTTAGAAACCTTTACCATCGTATTTTACACTATGTTTTTGCAAAGCATCTCACTCCCAGTCTGTCAGCCCCCATTCACTGTGGCCGGGGGAGCAACGAACTATGGCTGGGAAGCAATTTAATGTGGTCGGTGCACAACACACTGTAGCCGGGGAGTAACACTGTGCACTTGTATTGTGAAATGTGTTCTTGTTTTGGTAGATGCCAGTCACTTGTTGACTTTAGCAGGAGAGCAGATTGGCACACAGAAGTGTGCAAAATGGCTATGGCTTCACATAGTAATCACTCCACAGGATGTTATAGGCAACCAAGAAAGTCGAAGAACTTCAAATTTTTTAAGTTCTGTTACAACCTGTTCATTCATTGGCAATAATAAACAAACAATTAATAAATATAAATAGCTTAAATTCTTAAACCCTTTAAACATATTTATGGCTTTTATGGCTAGTTTCAAGATGTTTTCTTGTATTAGATGGTGTCAAGTGGATGGTCAAGTGGGGTAGTTTTGTGGTGTTGTCATTGTGTTTTGTTAAAATTGGTTGATAAGGCCTAATTATGAGAACTAATAATTTTGACTACAGTCATAATTGAGAAAAATACTGTGTCAAAATTACAGGATCAATATTTTCGCTATATTACATTTTGCTAACACATGATCTACAAACTATTACTACAAGCAAAAATAGAACAATAATAGGGTGAAAACGATGTGTGAGTCAGATGCAAATCAATAGTACTTGATGCAGTGTGCTTTCCTCTAGCATACATTGAAGCCCAGAAATGTAAGGCTACTGATAAACTTGGTTCTGTTGCCGTGGAGACTAGGTGAAGCATTTATGCAAATGTAGAGTAAATCCTATGGTAACTGTCAAAACATTTCATTGAATGGCATCCCATCCCACCTAGTATCCTTGCATTGCTTGGCCTAGTCACTGCCTTGGTTCCACTTCATACACTTCTCCAAAGGGTCTGGGTGATTTTTTACAAGCCCCACTCCCTCTACGCATGCCAGTAAACCATACAAATAATGTATAGTAGTTAATATTTTACCCCGTACAGCCACACCACGGTTTCCAATGTTGCCAATCAGATCCGTATTTCATCCAATCCGGCAAGATAATCACTCAAATCTGATGGTGTACTGTAGACAACATGCTACTAATGCCTTTGGCAGCACTGGGCAGTACCATCACAAAACCTCACTTCAAGATGGATTTTATTAAGGTCAGTGTGTAACAAGTTAGTTTTATCTTTAGGGACTTTATGCCTTATAATCTTGACTTATTGTTTAGCTGAGGCATGGTTGAACTGTGGAGACAACATGGCTTTAACTGAACCGTAACTCATGGACTGTAACACTCAGCAGGAGGTTGACTTTACTTATATGAAGGGACTACCCTCAAAAAGGTAAGAACTGCCTATTTCTCCAACCTGACTGTGACTGTGAAAAGAAAAATGCTAGAGCTTTGTTTAGGAAGATCGAGAGATTGGTGAACCCTTCCCTCCTGCCCATACCCGAAATGTTTTTATCATTCTTTGTGGATACGGTCACTGACAAAGGTCTAAAATGTTGTCTGCCTGCATGCTATTATTCAGCCACTCTTAAAAAAAACAACCCTCCAGTCTTGACTTATCACTTATAAATAACCTTGTACCTATATCAAAACTTCCTTTCATTTCAAAAGTCTTGGAAAAAGTAATTTAGTAGTTAGAGTCTAAGCAACACTCCTTTAATGACGACTTTGATAAATTCAAACCTGGTTTTCATCTGAGCAACAGTACTTCACTTTCAAACCGAATGACCTTACAAGATTGCTCAACTGCTATCAAGGACGGGATGTCATAACTTCCTCCAGTTTAACCCTGACGAAGTAGAAGTCCTTATTGTAGGATCTGATACAGTGGGGAGAACAAGTATTTGATACACTGCCGATTTTGCAGGTTTTCCCACTTACAAAGCATGTAGAAGTCTGTAATTTTTATCATGGGTACTCTTCAACTGTGAGTGACGGAATCTCAAACAAAAATCCAGAAAATCACATTGTATGATTTTTAAGTAATTAATTAGCATTTTATTGCATGACATAAGTATTTGATCACCTACCAACCAGTAAGAATTCCGGCTCTCACAGCCCTAAGAAGCCCTCCTGTTCTCCACTCATTACCTGTATTAACTGTACCTGTTTGAACACGTTACCTGTATAAAAGACCCCTGTCCACACACTCAATCAAACAGACTCCAACCTCTCCACAATGGCCAAGACCAGAGAGCTGTGTAAGGACGTCAGGGATAAAATTGTAGTGCACAAGGCTGGGATGGGCTACAGGACAATAGGCAAGCAGTTTGGTGAGAAGGCATCAACTGTTCACTGATATCTCATGCTTTGCGCATCATAACCGCTTTTTGATCAGCTGTCATTGTTGAGAGGAACAAAGAAAATCTCGGAATCCCGAGTGACGTAATGCGCTCCCATAAGGAAACCCCTTTGCCCCACTGCCCCCTCCCACTCACACACCTTTCATTTTTTAAACATTTCATTGACAAATAACAGTTTTGGTTACAGGAAGTATGTCACTTGCCTTTGTCTCCTTCGTCTTTATTTTCACAGACACATGACAGACAAAGTCCAGACCAACACAGTGTCACAGCAGGTGGTGTGATAGTGACGAAATTATGACTCAACATTTCATGAGATTTTATTCTTGTTTTTATTCATGTATTTTAATTTATAATTCCGATGAGCAAACCAGAAGACTCAATGCCCAAATGTTGTCAACTTTCTGCCATTTGAGGTTTTCTTTTAATGCTATATTTATCATTTTGCAAAACAGAAACATGAACATGTCCATGATATAGATCAAAAATGTGATTGATTAATGTTAAAGCCATTCTATTAAATTATTTCTCCCTGGAAAATAAAGGTTTTTGTCAAGTTTTGATGGCGGAACTCAAGGGAAGAGCAAAGGGGGCGTGTTCCACTACTGTTTAATGGGCTTCATTCCATTTCAAATGACCACCTTTAGCCGAAACCTGCCTCCAAACACCTCTATCTCTATGTGAAGTTGCTCATTTGATTTCATATTTCAAAGACGATGTGGCTGTGGCTATTTTATATGAAATCATCTTTTTTTTTAAAGTCTTCCTCAATAATATGTCCACATGTGCATTACATCTCTATATCTTTGCACTTGTCACTTTCATATATTTAATCAAACTAGACTTTACATTTGGCATTACATCCAGCCCCTACTGTTGCATAATCACATTGGAGGTTGTATGTTCATTCATAACGGCAATAAGAACCTGTAACCATTCACCTAGCCAGTTACCATAAAAGTATATGTACTTTTAAAATATTTTATATATATATACAGTGGCGTAAATATCGAAGGTGCAGCTGCACCGGGGCCCAGAAAAAAAAGCAGCTGTCCAGCATCTGTATTGTTTTGATGAATGAAATAGCTGGGGTGGGTCAGTAAGGTAGGCTAGCTGAGTGGCTGGTATGGGAGGAGGAAATGATCATTTGTCCAATCACCTTGATAGCTGTCAGTCATGGTGAGTCGCGATGACGTGACGTAGTTGTTTCTTACGGTGGCCGAGACCCGCAATAGCTGCAAATAAAAGTAACGCTGCAAACAAAAACAAACGCTGCTGCAAATAAAAAGAAACGCTGCTGCAAATAAAAGAAACGCTGCAAATAAAAAGACACACCGCAGCAAACAAAAAAAAACGCTGCAAATAGAAAACAAACGCCGCCGCAAATAAAAGAAAAACCGCAGCAAACAAAAAAAAAACACTGCAGCATATAATAAAAAACTAATAATAATAAAACGATGCAAATAAAAAAAAGACACAACGGAAGTGGATTACCGGGGACTGTTTTTGCTGAAACACCGGAAGAAGAAACAACAACAACAGGACTACCAATTGGAAAACGAACTAGAAAGTAAGTGAAAATGGTAGTGTTTGAGGGTGACTTGTCTGTTTCAGCCAACATGGGGATGAGGATCGGAACTGCAGACACTTAAAACACGCTGTTCCGCCTACGGGACGGGTCGTAGGTTGGGAGGTAGCCACAAGTCCTTCTGAATGTTTTAAACACCAACCCTTAAACGTATTTATTCATGCCGTACATTGTTAGAAAGCATAGGTTGCCCTTATTCATTCAAGACCACTCACGAATTATATTGGTTGCTCACAGCCGTAATAGTATTCAGCCACTCAGCTAAAGTAAAAACAGCTATAATCTCTACATACCTTCAAAGTCTTCCCTTTATCCACAACGATCATCTTATGACTCAGGACTTTCTGTACAGCTCGCCAAGTATCCATTCTTGTGAAATATGAAATCCGTTTCCATAACATCGAAATACGTCCATGTATTTAGTCCAACACGTAACGTAATAACACAAATAACAAACCATATACGGTCCCTTTTACGTCTTTTCATGACCTACACGTACAAGCAACAACTTCTTCCGGTGTTTCGGCAAAAACAGTCCCCGGTAATCCACTTCCGTCTTTTTTTATTTGCATCGTTTTTTTTTATTATATGCTGCGGTGTCTTTTTATTTGCAGCGTTTCTTTTATATGCAGCAGCGTTTGTTTTTTATTTGCAGCAGCGTTTGTTTTTGTTTGCAGCATTACTTTTATTTGCAGCTATGGCGGGTCTCGGCCACCGTAGTTTCTCCTTTCAGCAGGAAAGCAGGAAAGCAAGTGTATGAAAGTTGACAAGAAAAGGTAGTATCATGCACAGGCGCCGATCCCGTGGGTGCTCCGGTGCTCGAGCACCCACTGAAAAGGTTGAGCACCCACTGGGGGAGAGCCATTAAAAAAAAAAAAGAATCAATAAATAAAACTGCATATTTAAAATGAACTGTACCTATCTGAATCACATTATCCAATGAAAAGTATTACAGCTCGAGCTCTGTGCGCGAGCATAGTCATGTTGCTTAGTGACAGCCAATAGCCGATGTAATTGGCTAACGGTTAGCCAATAACGGTTAGCCAATTATATCGGCTATTGACGGTCGCTAAGCAACGGTCCGTCGCGTACTCAGAAAATATTTGATGTACGGTTGCTTATCAACGGCTAAAAATGGACAAATTTGTTATTAAAAAACCTAAAGAAATCGCGTCTACCACCAATTTTCCGACCAGCAGCAGCAGCAGCAGTGGCAGCGGCGGTGGCGGTGGCGGTAGCGGTAGCAGCATCACCAGCGACACAGACAGCAGCAAGGGTCAGCAGGGAAGGAAGTACCAGGCTAGCTGGAAAGCTAAATTCCCGTGGATTCTCTATGATACAGCAAGAAACAAAGTGCTCTGTGAAGTATGCTCGGCTGCTGACAAAATACATGCCCCATTACCATGTACAGGACGTGACTTGGACTCTTACAAGGCGTTTGTAAAAGATGGCTTTTGTGGTTGGGGAAAAGCAATGGAAAGATTTCGATGCCATGAGAAGTCAAATGTTCATCGAGCTGCTGCCAGCATCGCAAGTGCTGCTAATGCCGGAGTTAATGTAGCAACTGCTCTCTCTAACGCTAAGAAAAAACAAATGGCTGAGGCAAGAACTGCGTTGATGAGTATGTTGTCTTCGATACAATATCTGGCTTGTCAAGGGCTAGCCATTCGGGGTCATGTAGACACGGAGTCAAACTTGAGGCAGCTGCTGAACTTGCGTGCTCAAGACATCCCAGAACTACAGTCCTGGCTGGCTCGCAGTGAGTCGAAGTGGCTTTCCCATGACATCCTCAATGAAATGACAGAATTATTTGCACATGATGTTCTGCGAACACTAATAGATGAGATAAAGCGTGCAGAGTTTTTCTCCATCATCTTGGACGAGACGGCGGATATCACCGTCAAGGAACAGGTGTCTGTGTGTTTCCGTGTTGTTACTGAATGTCTGGAAATAGAGGAACTTTTTATTGGATTTTACCAGACCAATAGCACAACCGGGGATGCACTTTTCGACTTGTTTAAGGATGTACTGCTGAGACTTTCCCTGCCTATTAAAAATTGCAGAGGTCAGTGTTACGATGGTGCAGCAAATATGTCAGGGATACGAAATGGTCTGCAGGCACGCGTACAAGAACAGGAGCCTCGAGCGCTTTACGTCCACTGTATGGGGCATGTGATGAACTTGGTCGTGCAGGATGTCGCCCATAACATTGCCGAGTGTCGGAACTTCATGTCACTCATTCGTGACCTGATAACACTGATTCGAAATTCACCAAAACGACTCGCTTGGTTTCAGGAGTTCCAAAGCGCAGACGCGCCGTCTGTGCGCCCTCTGTGCCCAACGCGCTGGACAGTGAAAGCTGCTTCGCTACAGTCAATTGCTTCAAATTACAGTGCGCTAGTGGATTTTCTTGATGACCTGTCTTCAGAGCATAAAGGTGACGCAGGCAGCAAAGCAAATGGTTTACTTCAGCACCTGCAGAAGTTCAGTACATTTTTCTCACTGAAGCTGATGTTGATGTTTTTTCTGCGCGCAGAAACGACCAATCGCGCACTGCAACACAGCCAACTGCATTCACAGAAAGCTCTCCAGCTCATTGAAATGCTCCGCGAGGACATCAAGCATCTCCGTGAAAACGGATTTGAAGATTTTTGGGAAAAAACAACTGCAGCTGCTGATGTCCTCGGCGTTGAGAGCCCAGCCCTGCCAAGGCCAAGAAAAATCCCACGTCGACTGGATAATGGAGGCGCACCATCACAGAGTTTCCAGTCACCAGAGGCCCTGTACAGACAGCGGTTTGACCAGGTGATGGACACTGCAACATCGTCTTTGGAGTGCAGGTTCAGTCAAGTTGCATTCCAACACATGTGCAGTATTGAGGATTTTGTGACGGGACAGGGCGACTGTGGGAGCATCGTCGAGTTCCATGGAGATGATCTGGAGGCAGG
The DNA here is from genome assembly GCF_027409825.1 of Scomber japonicus. Taxonomy (NCBI): domain Eukaryota; kingdom Metazoa; phylum Chordata; class Actinopteri; order Scombriformes; family Scombridae; genus Scomber; species Scomber japonicus. The sequence goes on along the minus strand of NC_070587.1, from coordinate 16,126,883 downwards.
CAGGCTGACACTCCATCGTGATATGTTCGTTGACATTGCGAAACAGAGGGGTGTTTGCCTAAAACGTTTTCAAGATGCTGTGGATCTCCTGAAAGGAGAGCAGGGAGAGCCGCTGCGGACCTTACTGCCAGAACTCACCAAACTAGTACAACTTGGACTCACTGTTCCTGTGACCTCCTGCACATCAGAGAGGTCTTTCTCAGGCCTGCGGCGACTTAAAACCTATCTGCGCGCAACCATGGGACAAGGGAGACTCAATCACCTTGCGGTGTTGAACTGTCATAAAAATATAACAAGGAGCCAAAACCTGCATACAATCGCCGATGAGTTCATCAGGCGCACAGCTGTCAGAAAAAACACGTTCCTCCTTCGGCGGTAGACAGCAGCCAGTGGTGAGTGACTGACTCCAATATTTTTCTTTCTTTCTGTAAGTAATAGAGATTTCATGTGTCAAAAATGGTGTAACGATGAGTATGAGTATGAGTTTGAGTTTGCTTTGAATTAATAAGTGGGTTATTTTAGATTAATGAAGTTCGTCAAAATGTTATTTTATTTATTTTATTTTGAAAGCAATGTATTTAGTTGTTTTCCATTCTGATTATTTTCCTGTAAAATAAGTTAATATTTTGTGTTAATCTATGCAAGGATCCTTTTATTTGTTAAGTATCCTCATTGTATCCTCCTGTGGCCAGTGGTGGTAATTGCTGTTTCCGTTGTCAACGGCAACAGCGTGGGTTTGCCCTTGTTGCTGTGACGACCGCAGCTGTGGTATGCAACTGTAACAGCTCTGTGATTTAATCATATATTAATCTATGAAACTGCCTTTATATAAGTTTAAGTTCATGTTATGTTATTTGAGTGGTCCTGTCACGTTTTTTTGTCGATCACTGTGTCACTGCTTTATTGTTTATTATTTCTGTCTTCTGAGTGAAGGTGCGCTAGCCTACTGTTTGATATATATCAATATATATGGCAATTGTTACAGTGTATTTATTTTAGTAATTTTTAATGTATAGGTCAAGGACAAGGGGTTCTGTACTACCATCGGCCACGTTGATGGTTTTTTTTTTGTATTATTCAACAGTTTATTATTTCTAATGATAATTATAAGTAAAGGGGCCTTTGCACAAGATTGGTGTATTATTGTTGTCATTTAATTAATGTTGTAATTTTTATACAAAACTAGAAAATGGGTTCATGGCGAATTGTGTATAGTGTACATGTGTAAAAGTGATTTGTTTCGCTGTAATAATTTTAAGAAATCTATACGATCACATTGTGAAATATTTATTAATTACAGACTGTCACCATCGGCCACGTTGATGTGTTTTTTTGTATTATTCAACAGTGCTGCAGATCAATAAACGCCTTGAACCCAGAGAGAAGGATTGCAGAGTGGTATCTTAAGTCTGCTAAGGTAGAGCTTAAAATAAGGGGTTACATATGGTGAATAAAACCGTGTAGGTTGTATAGCCGGTTCAGTGTCACAGCACCATGATAGCGCTGTTTGTGTGTGTGTAGGTGCTGAGCGATAGACAGAAACCGTGTCACTCAGTTTAATCTTGTGAATAAAACTTTCGGCCAGAATTCAATTTTCCCTCCATTGACGTAAACGGCGTGAAGTGAGGAGAGAGAGAGAGAGAGAGAGAGAGAGAGAGAGAGAGAGAGAGAGAGAGAGAGAGAGACAGAGAGAGAGACAGAGAGAGACAGAGAGAGAGAGAGAGAGAGAGAGAGACAGACAGAGAGAGAGAGAGGCGGCGACTCCTTCCCGACCAAGGACCTTCTCTCTCCCTCTGACCAGCCGGAATAAAACAGCACCCTCTCGGTGTTCCGAGTCCATCAAAATAGACTATATATCATGAATAAGAAAACAAAATCAGATGTTCAGAAGCAGTGAGCACCCCTATATAGTTAGAATTATATGATCTTTATATGATGGTATTTATTTAATTTGGGCACCCACGGGCAAAAACATAAATCGGCGCCTATGGTATCATGTTTAGCAAGCCCAAACAAAAAAACAGCGCGCAAAAGAGGAAGGAAAGAAAGAAGCAGGATGAGGGTAAAACTAAAATGACCAAATTGGACACGTTTTTTACTCAAACCCAGGCAACCTAGGCAAAAGCTAGAGTGCCGCTGGAGGCTAGCTGTAGCTTGCTAGCTAGCTCCGTAAATGAAGCGGCATTGACCGCCGCGTCCCGCTTCTCCGGACTCAGTGGACTGGCTATACTCTCTATGAGAACAGCAGAGAGGACTTTGGACCTGAGCAGCGTTGTACATGACTTTGCTGAGGGCAAGATGACCTTCTAATGAGTGAGTACAGCTTCTCTTTGTTATGATGTGGAATTAGTGGGATTTAAATCTATGGCAATGTACTTGCATAGGTTGTAACCTCATATGTCGGAAAAATGATTGTGTGATATAGGTGCCACATCCATTCATTAATGCTGTGTTTTTGTAAGGCATATAATGAGCTGTGTTTTTCTTGATGGTTTTGCTTATAAACATACTGTGCAAGATATCTTGGTTTAGCTTTGTTAGTGTCGGCTATATTCGAATGTTTGATAGTTTGGAGCCCAGGTCAGGGCAGGCTGTTAGATAAGTGTTGATATGGAGCTTCGGCTGCTGTCTAGGATGAGTATGTGGCCAGTTACCTGTAATGTTAACCTATATAGTGACAGTAGCAGTTCTCTCGAGTTCTCTCGTGTGTGTGTGCGTGTGTGCGTGCGCTTGTGTTTAGGGCGGGGGTGGGAGCACAATTTTTTTTTTTTTTGCACTGGGGCCCATCACCATGATGTTACGCTGCTGTATATATTATATGGTAACTGGCTAGGTGAATGGTTACAGGTTCTTATTGCCGTTAAGAATGAACATACAACCTTCAATGTGATTATGCAACAGTATGATGAATTATTTCCAGGAAAAGTGCCTCTGAAGCACCACACACACACAAACACATAATAAACTCAAGGACACATTTATGTGTGCCACACATATTCAGGAGATTAGTGGAATGGCTTAATAAACTGGACAGAAAAACACTTTTTTTTCACATAATATCCAGAGGCCTCATTATCAAAACGAAATGTTACTGTGCAGAATAGAGTGTCTTTTTTAAACTTACATTGTAATAATGAATATGTTTTTATGATTTCTTAGGACTTATCAGGGTCATTACTCTTTGGGATATGACAATTTGTCATTTCCAGTGAAAGAGAAGTATAAAAGTTTGTTGGGAGAGTAACAATAGAAGATAAACATGCACTCGCAAAACAAGAATTCTGACAATAAAAATTGAAGGGAAAAGAAAGTGCAGGCTGAAATGACTGCAGTTAGACTGCTGGCTACGGTTAAACAGAGGACGTCAGCCCAGAGAGTGTTTTCAACAGGTGCTACAAATCATCTTCTGATAGCTGGAGGTGATCCAGATTATCTGTAAAACACCAAAGGGTTCACAGGCTGTGACACTGGGCAGACAGAAACACTTGCATTGGTTTTCTTCAGGTGCTGCCACCACCAAAAAGATGCAGGTCAGGTGAACTGGAGACTTTAAATTACTCGCCAATATGAATGTGTTTCTTTGTATCCTGCTCAGTGTACACTGGGCTAGCCAGCAGCCCTCCCATGACCCTGAGTAGGAGTACGTTAATATGGAACATTTATGAATGAATAATATCAAGACTGAATAAAAATATGTGGGCATTAAAAATCAAACATATGCTCTGCTGCTCCATAAAATTTGATTAGGGCCTTTGGTTTGGTGAAAATTTAATTTTACATATTTAGCCATTATGAGGCTAGAGAAACCAGATTAATCTAGAAACTGTCCCCTGCTAAATATATATCCCTTTGCTTTGAACAAGAAACAAATGAGTGTTGGAAGTCATGTTAAGTACAATTTAATGAATAGAACGACTGGTTACATTCATTAGTGAAATACAACACACTGATTAATTGTTATTTAAGTAATAACACTTAAGACTGTCTAATATTTTGTTCTATTTTAGCTCAGAAAAGATACACATCAAAATAAGTCTGTCCCTTGTGTGTGTATGTAAGTGTATGCATGTGTGTATGCCTATAGGTTCAACATCAGGAGGTTGCCCTAAGTGCTTCCTGATATCTTACAGCATCGTACTCTGCCTATTTTCTTCTTTGTTTCCTGTCTTCTTCTCTTTTTTCAGTCGTATGGCTCCTGCTCTTTATCCTTTGTTGCTGTTAGTATGTATTTTCATAGCCACGCTGTGCTCAGCATGACACCGTGAAGTCTGAAGAAACATGTCGAAGAATGAATCTTTGTCAGTGTCTAACAGAATACAGACCTGAACCGAGCTCGTATTAAAACATGTATGAAGACAGAACTCCTGATTTGATTCATCTTTGCAGATCAACCGACACACAGTTTTCTCACTATCAGTTGCTCTCTTTGCCCCTTTGTGGAATTTTCAGTCCTAAACAGTTTTGACTTAAGGGCCACTTCATCACTGTTAATGGACATGGGACATGCTGCATATAGGCTACAGACAGTTCCAGCCTTCCTAAGAACTAGTTTTCAACACACATCCACAGATGGCATTTTGGTTTCTCAAGTTTTTGAGTATTGTTGCCCAGATATTAAGTGTCATCTGTAGTGGTTTGTCCACTACTTGGGTGGACACAAACAGTTTTAAACAAACTGTATTTCTACTACATTAGAAAACCTAAAAACAAACTATAGGGCATGTAAATTCTTGTGTTTTTTACAACATGGGTATTGTTTTTACTGCTGTTGTCATTTCAGCATGTTGTAGTAATGTTGTATTTGTTGTTGTTGTTTTTTTGTAGTTCCAAGTAATTATTTTTAATAAGGCAAGTATAAAATAGGTAAGTGATAATTAAAGCCAGTATTAGCCCATTTTTTCATTAGTCGCATATTTGTCCACAGTGCAGCAAGAAAATTTGAATGAAAGATTAAAATGAACAAAGCTTCAGCAGATCAGCATAACATTAGAGTGACAGGAAAGGGGGCTTATAAATCAAGTTTACATTGTGATTGCTCATACAAAAGTGCATGTGATGGCTACTCTTGGGGCCTCAGTCAAACACTAAAACGCATCATTTTCATTCCCTTCATTTCCATTGTGCACCTCCATTACTCGAACCTCTTTCCTTATTTGTTTTATCTCTGTACTGTATCAGTTTATCTCTGCATGTTTCACCATTCTTCATGTTTGGTTTGTCGTCTTTTTCTCCTTTTCCTCCATTCCTCACTCTTCTTCACCCATCTCATCCATTCACCTCTTCTTTACTCACCTTTCTTCTTAATCACCCTGCTGCGTTCTTTTGAATTGACTCCTTCCTCCCCCTTCTCTTTCTCCTTCTGTCCCATGTCCCTCCAACACTACATCTCCCTCCATCTATCCTCACGTTCTCTGTCTTTCTCTCTGTCTTTCGTTCAGTGCCAGGTCCTGGTGGTTGGTGGTTCCCTCTCTCCAGATGGCCCACTCTGATCATTTATTGATGACAGGAGAACAGAGGAAGGCCTTCCCAGCTGCTGCTGCCTGGCACCCCATTCGGTGTGTGCGCACACACACACACTCGCACACACACACAGACACACACTCACAAATAAACACAGACACACATGTTCGCACAATGACTCACAAACATGCATGTAGTTATTGGAACAGACTCACACTCCGTCACACATATACAGACACATGCAGAAAAAAAAATCTTTCCCTTCTTCTCTTTTGCGGTGTCACACATTTTTGCATTGCTCTCTTCTACTGTCAAGTGTGATTCTGTGCTGCACTTTTGCACCACTCCCTCCCTCCTCCTCTGTCTTCCTGCCTCCAGCTCTCCTTCTTTCACCTCCTGCTGTGGTGTTACTGACTCTGTCACACAGGAACAGACAGAAGGAGAGACAGAGGGAGGGAGGGAGAGAGAATGTGAGAGCTTGAGAATAGTGTGTAAGACTTTAGAGTTTGCAAATGCTTGAAGAATAAATGTGCTGCAGCTTATGTAAAAGGCTCTTTTTGAAGAAAAAACAAAACCCGTGGCCTTTTCTCGTAGAAGTTACATTGAAGTAATATATTTTATAAATTTTTTTTCACTATTGTGACCACTTTAACCTGTGACTACTGTGACCTGTGATTACTGCCTGCTCGAATTATGTATACCTAATCAAGTAAGGGCTTCATTCAGACATTGCATCCAACTCCCACATGGAGTTAGATTTAGGCTACTAAAAGAGCTTTGTTTAAGCGATGGGGGAAAAAAATATTACCAAGACCACCATCTTTCAGTGTGTGAACATGCTCTAGTTGCGCAAGTACATACTGTATTGCTAATTGTATTTTATAGGAAATCATCACATCACATTATCAATTAGCATTTTGAACATACATTAATTGAAAACCCTGAATGTCTAGGATTTCGTTCAGCCACCAACCTGAACACTCCACGCATACCTTATATCCTTAAAAAAAGAAAAGAAAAGAAAAAAAGGCTGAATTTGTCTTGACACGTCACACCCCCCTTTTGCCACTGAGTGACACTCTTTTCTTAGCTATTGGCTCTGAACATGAAATTGCAGTACAGTCACAGGAATGTAAGGTCTAAGGTAGAAACAGTGTGTGGGAAGTTCACATAAACCCAGCATGACCAAAGAAAACAAAACACAGGACGATGAAGACACAAGCAGCAGAGGTCCAAAGCTTGTTGTTGCTCTTGTCTATGGAGAGAAAAAGTGTTCCTGTGTTTTTTTGGAAATGTAGTCTGTAGAGATGGGAATCACCATAATGTTTGTTTAAAAAATCCCCCGTTTTCTGTGTCCTCTTTGGTTCATCCCATCCTCTCCCAAGTCAGGCCAGTCCACAAAGTTTTCAAGCAGAAATAAAAAACAGAATCAAAACACAATGAAGAGTCATATTCTCTGTGACAAGACACTTTTCAAAGCATGCCTTTTTGTGTGTGTGTGTGTGTGTGAAGGACACATGGCAAGCATGCATGAGTCTCCTGTCCAGGGCCAGAGAGATTTCTCTGACGTCCTCTTAGATCTGAAACTTGCTGAGAAAACTTACTGACATGATATCCTTGAAGGAAGAACATAGAGACAGTAGGAAGGTGAGCAGTATTTCTATATATGTCCAGGTTTTGTTACACAAAGCCCAGCATAAACACATGTGTCCTTCCTGTGACTGTGTCATAAATAGCCTCAACCGAACAGGCTGCGACTTTGAAGTTACACATGGGAGACCGCTGTGATATACAGCTGGCTTCAGCTGGGGTACCCCAAGAGATGCATGAAACACACACACACACACACACACACACACACACACACACACACACACACACACACACACACACACACACACACACACACACACACACACACACACACACACACACACAAGAGCAACTTTTCTATTACCCCAGAGGTGCTGTTAGTGCTAACACACATTGTTACACACTAGGAGGGTCATCCTATCTCTGGAGCCCAGAGACACAGTGAAGGCAGACAAGGTGTGTGTGTGTGTGCGTGTGCATGCATACATACATTTGAGAAAGCAAGAGAGAGATACTTAAGTCATTCACTAAAATTAAAATTAAAATTAAAGCAGCATTTAATTTGTTAACCCCGGTGTGGTATGATTTTCACGGTACTGAGTAAAACAGCAGAGATCATCACAAAACATGTTTAATAAGTACATGCTTTCATGCATTTTCACTTTCATATAAATTTGAAATTCAAGTGCTAATGTTGGAGAAAGATTTAGGTTACAGCATTTTATTAAGCACTTAGACATGTTTACGTACATATATATATATCCCATAAAGTGAACAACATCTGATTCTTGGATGCTGAATACTATTATGGAAACAACACAGCATGATAGAATGCAATATCAAAAGCATGCAAATGTACCTCTAGGTGGCACCGTCATCATGTGTGAAGCTGAATGGAACTATTGGCTGTGATGCAGAATTACAACAGATTTGCTGCAGTAATCATTCAAGCATAATCTGAGTAAACTTTGTGCAGACGGCAAATGTGTTTAACTAAAGGAGGAAAGGACCTACAAGGTTTTGATGCAGACTTTCTTTTCAGGTACATTTTAGCAGTGAACTGGGCAGTAAAATTCAGAAAACAAGGTGCAACCTTAGTTCCCATAGTTTTTGTACTCAGGAAACATCTGCAAGGCTGTGGAAGAGGTTACAGAGGTGGAGGACAGGATGAAACCTGTTTGTGTGTGTGTGTGTGCGTGTGTGTGTATGTGCATGCATATTAGGGACTGAGGACAGGTTGACAGCCATAGCATAGAACCATGCTGTGCTTTAATCCCTTCACAGGTCACTAAGGGTCATATGCAGGAGCATATGTGTGTGCTTGTGTGTATACATGAAAGAGAAGGTTTGTCTGTCTGTGTATGTATGCAAGTAATCATATACATGCACCTACAGTTCACAGACACACACACACACACACACACACACACACACACACACACACACACACACACAAACATAGGTATTTCCATCTGCACACTACAGGGCTGGGGAGAGTTGAGCAGCACAGAGGCCCCACTGTATATCCAAAGCCAACTGTACATTCCTTTCTGTCCCATTGGACCTTCAACTGCACACAGCACCACATCTGGATTACTTGAACATCCCCCAGTGTAACTGTGTGTTGTGTCTCTATGTGTGTTTGTTGAAGTGTGTGAGAGGAATGAGACTTCATGCATATCAACATGTGGTTTACTGTAATGTTTTCAGATTGACGTTTTCGAATGTAAATTCAGAGGCCTGGTTAGGTGGGAGCATACTGTAGGCCCTGTTTCACATTTTTCTTTTTAACATAATTTGTATTCTATCCTTCTCATTCGACCTTGTTTTTTGGTCCACAATGATACAGGCATATGATTTGCCATATTCTGTCTAGTAGTCTTTAGGGTTTACATTTTCCATGTAACATATTGTATTTGAGGTTTCATTTTTGCCTCATAGCCTTAGCTTTGTCAAAACTTGAAACTGAGCTGTTTCATGTCAGGCTAATAATTGTCATTCATAAAACATGTTCATATGAACACATTTTACTGATGAGTATAGAAATATCACTTATACTATATCTATATATAGTTTTGAAACGTATAACTTACACAGCTGTTATATCTTACAAGAATTTTGAAGAGAGAAGCAGTTTGAAATTCATGATAAGGAAACTGAAAAGCATAGCATAGAAACACCCTTGTGTCTTTGTTATGTCATACAGAGATAACAAGCAAGCGGGCATGCAAGACAGAAGTGGATGAGTGTGACTAAGACACAGACACAGAGAAAGATCTGTGCAACAATGAGTTATAGCGGGTTGCTGATTCTGACTTTGATGAGTCTTGCTGGGAGCTGCTGGCTTGGAGCTGAATCATAAAGAGTTCTGTTGCAGCCCTTAAGACTTTGGACATGAGGTTATGAAACACTGCAGAGGGGTTATTAAGATCTGTATGTTGACACTATTATATTTATGCTCTCAGACAATGAGAACTACAGCTTAGTCAAGAGTTTCTCTAGTGTGTTCACTCAGCAATCCGGCTACCCTGGTACGCAGGTTTTTGAACACTATGAGGCACCTTTACTGTTGTGGCCCCTGATTTATTGAATAGCCTCCTTTTAAGCTTTGGTTGTATAATACTCCATTTGTGTCTTTTGTGATCCACATAGTCTGTTTTCACACAATAAGCACATTTAAATTTCAAATTACTAATGTCAAATGTATTTTATCTTTAAAAAGTGAGATGATTTTAGAAATACTGCACAGAAAACTAGACAGATGGTTACTGGTTATTTTTAATGAGCATTCAATTTTGTTAGTTGTTAATTGCAGTGCAATTGTGAAATTTGGCACACGCTGGACCAATTGAGCAAAACATCTAACCTTAACATGGGAGACTGATTGTTTCCAGTGTTCAGCCACAAGTCACTATTGTTTGTTCTTTAAACCATGACCGTGCTCGTCTCTTAACCACCTGTTTATTATTGTTACCATAACAACCATTACAAAGTACTTATTTTAACCCACACCCTTTCCTATCTCACCATAAAAAGTGTTAATTTCCCCCCGCCCCTCTTCATTTTTTTTTCAGAAAACACTTCTATTCATTCTGGAGTATATGTATAAACAGTATATTCAGTGCATTACGTTTCAGTTAATATTCAATTCAGTTAATATGGAGGACTGGCTGAATGAAAACACTCAATAAATGTATAGTATGGTTCAGTTGAAACCTCTTTTCACTCAGCTGTGAGTATTTAGTTTTAATAAAGCAGCAGGGCCCTAATGAGTCAGTATGGGAAGATGGGAAACAGCCACTTTAACTTCTCATGGAAAGCTCTTAATCAAGGGCATGTTTTCCATAGAAACTTTTGTTTCAGGAGAAATGTTTTGCAGAGAAACCTTTGTAGCCTTTAATACTGCAGAATTTAACCTGTTCTATGTTTATTGATTTTTAGGTATGGCAGTCATGCACAATTGCAAGTAAACCAACAACTATTATTCCATACATAGTCTAGATTCTGTATATTTGGCATGTATTGTGATAAAGAGAGATAAATACAACAAAAAGCCCTTACAAGTTTATGTAAAATCAAAGCATTTAAAAACTATGAACTAGCTATCTCATATCTGTAGTCTAAGAAGCTATAAGAATTTTATTAGACTCATCTGTGAGTATTTAACACTGACAAAGCAGTGGGTCTAATGAGACAGTAAAACACATGGATTTCAGTACCTACCAGTTTTCTGGGAGGTCCTTGTTAAAAAGATCGCTCAAGGATCATGAGGTGTACTGGTGATATTATACAGGTTTGTCAGGTCGCATGACTAAAGAAAGATATATGAAAAAGATCCCATTAGTTTGCCAGGCTAAGATGCATGCCATATATTGCTTCATTGTGGTAAATAACGACAGCTGTGTTACATATCCTCTCTGTCTTCCTAAACCTCCCTGTTATTCTCCTATTTATAAGGTATGAACAGGAAGAAAAAAAGATATTATTAGAATGACATTTTAAGGAAAAGATCATGTCTATTCAAAGATATATCAGCTCACTATTGTAAGACAATCGTGTGAAATCAACACTTCCGCCCACTGGGATTCACTGACTTTAAACACCAGAGCAAAAAATCAGTGCCTGCCAAAGCATGTCATGATGTCATGCTTTGACTTAATGTTACAACTTCAAAGTTCATATTTCATAATCTCAATAGAAACTCATAAGAAATGTGTGGTTATTTCCTTTTTATGTATCTCATTGTCTCACCACCTGACACATCTCTTCAGGGAAACCTCTGGAAAAGGAATAAAGGTTGAAAAAACAATCAGAGTACATATACTTTGTCAACCAATCCATGGTGAAGTGTTGTTAAGGGTATATAAGCCACAGTGATGGTAGAATCAAGAATATATTATGTTTTGTAAAATATATCAAAAGCTATGTACATGTACTACCCTGTGCACTGTACACCTCTGTTAAAAAACTATAAAATCTGACTATTTTCAGGATATAGTTAAAATCGTATACATAAATCTAACATTAGGGTTACTTAGATATCTAGATGATGCAATAATTTGTCTGCTATTTTGCAGTGAACATCCAATCTGATCTTACCTTTTTTTTTTAAACAACAAAACACATACAAATGTTCTGTTCTGGCTTTTTAAAACACATGTAACAAATTCACATGTACCTCAGTGCTGAGGACATAATTTCACTGTCTCCTGTCTCCATTGGAGTTTAAGAGACAACTGAAAATTATGCCACAGTGGCACCTCATTTTAAGATTGTATTATTGAATTGTGGCTGTATTATGTTGTATTCATGAGAAACTATTCACCAGTTATTCAGTCATCAGTCAACAGGTGGAGCTATTCCACATGAGATGGACCATAGACAGTTAACCAAGCATGACCACTGTGAGGTCTGGACAGCAGTCTGCTAGTGTGAATTCAAAGTCTGGGATCACTTGCAAGACAGGTGGTCACTGTACTGGTTTATGTGATACATTCCACGCTAAATGATTACTGAGTTTTCCATACATTTGTTTACAGTTGCAGTTTAAAATAGCACAGAGGGTTTAGTTCCAGGCTTTCAGAGGTGCATTCACAGCATTGTGACAATATGCACACAACCTGGTGGAGCCAGTTGTTTTTGAGGACCAGTGACTGAGTGACGACTGTGTAGCACATATGAGCTTAGGGTATGAATTATACTCACGTCAGAAGGAAAGACAGAAGCTTTTCTAACAAATAAGTATGTGAGCATTCTCCATTTATATTACTGGCTTGCAGAGGACAGTAAAGACAGGGATGAGAGAGAAGACAGGCATACGTCTAATGTTGTATATGAGAACTCTGAATAGTGAACACTCTCCCATATGGACTTTTGTGCATAATACTGGCAGTGTTAGGTCATTCATTGTATTAAGGGACATCAGCCATATGAAGGCAACAGCAGTTTAATTTACAAATTTCATCCCAATCTTAACCCATTAAAAAATAAAAGTTTTTCATTTTAAAGTTTCCCCGAGCCTTTTTTAAAAAAGTTTTATCTTTTTTTTTTCTAATCACAATCTAGCTATTTACAATTTTCACAGAGGCTGTTTGAGCTTGGACCAATTTGTCTCCACTGATAAAGCCACATGGGAAAGGTCAGAGTGTATATGTTTGTGCCTGTGTGTGCACCTATGAGGAACTTCAAGATGTGGGAACCAACACATCATCTCACATATTTATGCATAATTTGTTCTCTCTTCTCAGTCTGTAAACACTTTTTCATCAAAATTCTTTGAGCAACAAACTCTTTGAAGGACATTGCCTTTAGGTACATCTGCCTTCAAAGCGCTGTCTCTCTTTTTCTCTCCTTATGTCTGTCTCTGTCTATCTCTTTAATGCTAAGCCTACACATGTGTAGCAGGAGAACAAAACTCCTAATTTCATATCCCCATTGTTCAAAGCCCTGTGCGCACGGAGATGTAGAGGTGTGTGTGTGTGTGTGTGTGTGTGTGTGTGTGTGTGTGTGTGTGTGTGTGTGTGTGTGTGTGTGTGTGTGTGTGTGTGTGTGTGTGTGTGTGTGTGTGTGTGCCTGAGTGTTTAAGTTGTTGGTTTGGCTACAACAGGGCTGAGTTTGAACCAAAATCCTACAAAGAATTTTGAAATCTGGCTTGGCTCCTCTGTTCAGCTGTGGTGGGTGCTCACACACACACACACATACACTCAGAGTTGCGATGGGAACACTATCAAAGAGAGAGATGCCTGCAAGGCACAGCAGCCTCAAGCCCAAAATTGATTTACAGAGTGAGAGAGGCACAGAAGTATAGAGGAGGGGGAAAAAAGGAAACATGTTAGATTTAAGGTGAAGGAAACAGAGAGATACTGATGGAGTCCAAATAGATTTTGGAATAAATACCAGCCCAGCTAAACTGAAAGCTTGTTAAAATAATATGGCCCTTGTTAAATCATATTTTTCCTTCTTGAGGGTTTTAAGGATTTAAGGATTAACAAGTCTTGGTGCTCTATCCCTCCCCATGCTTCAGTTGTGTTTATTTCAACCTTGCATTCCCAAACTTAATTTCACAGCTAAGATTTGCTCATTATAACATTATCAGCTCATCTTTATTACTATCAAAGCAGAGTCTTACCTCTGCAAAAGTTAAGTTAAGTTATTTCTTGATTTCTTTGCCATTTGTCGAATATACTGATTCCTGGACTTTGGCTCTGGACCCAAAATGGGTTTTGTGGGTAACAGCAGTGATGTACTGATGTGCTTGGGCCCCCATGTGAGACAAACATCTTAAACCTGAGTTTCAGGATGAGAGAGCACATTTCTTGCTAGAGTCAGTGTACAGTAAAGTGTACAGAGTGAAGTGACTAGGTTTATTGCACCTGATGAACTGAACTTTCATAAGTGCTGCACAGAGGTATTTCAGTATGTGAACACACCTTGTATTTTTGTATTTTGCACAGATGCTATAGTGAGAAAAGCAATGAGACACATTTCAATAAGGAGAGCTCAATTGGAAGTGTAAAACAATATTTATTGATGGTAGGGACAAAAGATTTTTAGCAATTAGACTACATCAATGTGAAGTGTCTTCATAAAAGGCATATACAGTAGATAAGAGATAGGACAGGATCCCTCTGGAGTCCAGACGCTGGTGGTGGTAGAGTGGAGTGAGCAGGTGGTTGATGGACCTTTGGACAAGTCTCCCTGGATATCATAGAATGACATTGCAGCAATATTTAAAGAATGGCATCTAGAGACTAATTGACCAAAGAAAAGTTGCAGAAATTGCCCCATATCACATAATTAATTTGTTGCAGAAGAAATAGCTCTCATCTTCAATGGTGAGGAAGATCCCTTAAAACAGGAAAGCTGGTGACAGGAGGATCATCTGGACTTTGCTCATGCAGCAGCAAATCAAAAGTCAACTAAGGGCAGACTGGTACATGCAGGGGGCCACAGGGGTCATGCTCCAACTGGACACTTTCAATCACCATTCTCTACTTTAAGCAACTGCTGAGCACCCCATACCTTGACTTCAATGACAAAGGGGGGACACTGTGGCCAAGAAGATGCCAGAGAAAGATGATATCTGATGTAGACTTTTTCTTGTGGCAGACTTTAGGCCACATGCAGTAGTTCCTCTTTCTGATTACGAAGCATGGAAGCAATCATCCCTGTTCTTTTGACAGAGAATGGTAATGCTATAGACTGTATATAAACAGTGAGATATCATCCATTGGTTGCAACAATAGTCTGACTCTGAAAATCCTAGAGCTGAACTATCAATCTAACAAACTATAAATCACAGCGATAAATTATCACAGCCACAGCACACAGGAAAATCTATAAATCTGAAAACTATAAATCTTCAAATATTACTAATAGAGTAATAATTTCTAAAATGACCACCAGCACACTTCTTAGAGAGTGAATTTAGTGATTGAGACCATAATGACTCATTGAAAAAATTACTGACATTGGATTATTAAAGGGCTGTTGACCCTTTTGAACTGGAATCAATTGGAGCCACAGATTTTTGGAGCCAGCATCTGGCAACCATCAGTGCTACATTCACTTGAGCCCCAAGCTGTGGTAGTTGCCCCTTGGTGTAATGCCTAGGTGCATGTGTTAAATACCCAGTGTTGTTGTTATCCCACAAAGTGAGGCACCAGATTCAACTCTTTGACTGGTGGGTAAGGCTTAAAGGAAAACTACAGTTTATTATGCCATTGGTAATGATAACACTCTACAACCAAATAATAATAATAATTGCAAATAATGATTATAATAATTCCTAATGATAATAATAACAATGTGATTACAGAAAATCACAGAAATTTGATCCAATGGGATGGGGAAAAAAAGATCATACAGGTTGTAAACAAGCCGACAGTTTAGCCAAATCCGCTACCACTTGGAAAGTTGAATCAGGAAGTTGTTATGTAAACTGTGAATGTAAACTGTGATGGGTGTTCAACTGATAGTTATAGTTAACCACCTCTAGTTACCCTCTCATGTTTCTTGCCCCATCCCTATTAACAATATTGTCACCCCTCAGTGTTGTCAGAAATGCCTTTGGTGAGGACAGGGTTACCATAACCGATAGGCCAATGGCCAAAGCTTTGAAAATAATAACAAAGTTTTGCCCTCGTCTTTGGTCTGTGCATGGGTAGATTTCCTGTTTAACAACTGCAACAACTGTTTATATAGGTTCCAGCTAAACTGAGCATGAACAAACCACTGCAATGTTCTGTCTCACCTTCATCACTGGACAGTTCTATCTAGGAAGTAAAGCATTGTAACACTGCGGGGGCATTTGTTGACATGAGTGGCCAGTCTAGGCCAAAATGGGCAATACTTGATAAGCTTGGTTAACTCAGGAGACTGAAAAAAGATAATGATGAGCAGAGTTTTTACCGCTTTTTACAGCAAAAGTGTTGAACAGCCTCATCCTGATGCAACTTTCAGTCAATGTCAGTGTTTGTGCGTGTGTGTGTGTGTGCGTGTGTGTGTATTAGATTCAGTGGGAACAACAAGTAATAAAGAAAATGTGCATTTTGTCAAAAGTCAATAGTATTTTGTCAAACCATATTTCCTCAAATTATATAAAAATATTGGCTCAGAAAATTCACAGTTGTAGATCACTGACTCAGCTCTATGCCTTCAGGTCTCAGATAGACAATGAAAAACTATGACTTGCCTGCTAACTCAATCACTGTCTGTCTCTCTGGTTTGTTTTCCCTCAGCCTCATGCTCCAGAGATTCCAGCAGGAAAGAATAAAAAAAAAAAAAAAACAAGAACAGACAGCAAATATAGTTTCACCTGTACACTTACACCCCCGTTAGAACACATGTTGGGATAAGTCTCACGCGTCAATAAGGGTCAACTCTGAAAAACAAGGACTCAAGTTCAAAAGGTCACCATGGGCTAGTACCCCCTAGCTACTCCGTGTGTGTGTGTGTGTGTGTGTGTGTGTGTGTGTGTGTGTGTGTGTGTGTGTGTGTGTGTGTGTGTGTGTGTGTGTGTGTGTGTGTGTGTGTGTGTGTGTGTCTAACTTGCTAACTCTGTGGTAGGGGCACATAAAGGCCCCATCGTCTATGGACGGAGCCCACATGCCTTATTCAAGAAGTCAACCAAATAAGTTTACAGTATGTGTGTGTTAGCCTCCCCATTACTGTCCCCTGTAGTGGGGAGGCTAACACATGTTATACTGCCCAGTGTGTGACTCTTGGGTCTGAAATATGAGGTTCCATCTCCTTGAATATGACTTCCTTCAAACTGTAAAGGAGGTTATTTGATTTGCACAAAAAAATTGACCAATAACCAAAACCAGTTCTCACTATATCATCATACAATAAAATGTAAAAGCCTGGGGAAGGCAAAAGTAAATCTCAGCCAGATATTGGAGGTCTAACTGGAGCTGGTGACCAACAATGAGCTCAATTTTGTATGAACAGTGGCATAAATAAAAGTGGTGTCTTTGTGTGTGTTTGTGTGTGTATGTATGTATGTATGTGTGTGTGTGTGTGTGTGTGTGTAAAGCGAGCAATGCATGACTACTCGAACAGCAGACAAGCAAATATTTACTTTCTAATTTCTCACTATACTGATTTTAGAAAAACAACTCTCACCAAAATTTAGAATACTACACAACCAATATCTAAAATAATTTATTATTTCATTATAAGGGTCTTTTCGATGGTTTTTAAGCCTTTCATTCCATATTCTGTGTAGTGCTCTTGAAAACACAATCTGGGTTTAAAGTACCACTGAAGCAGCTTGATGTGGCAAGCTAATGACATCAAAATGCAGATTGGGAGCTTTGGCTTTGCCACAAAAACACCTCTCACTTCTCTGACAACTGTATGCTGTTTGACACAGACACACACACATAGGCTCACTCATACACATGCACAACTGTGGTAGCACCCACTCCTCCCAAACGCCACACACATACACAGTTCTCTACTCACACAGTTTGCACAGTTAAATCAAACTGATTTGCTACTATTGTGGAAGGAAATTAGCATAACAAGGATGGGATCAAATGAGGTAGTTACAGCTTGAATCATAAATTGCAGACTGAGCGAACGTGCGGCTGCAAATGGATTGTAGTTCACATCAGTATTCATGAAAAAAGAAAAGTAAGCTTCAGAATGGGTTGTGTTTTTTTTCCTTCATTGGCAGTTTTATGTGAAAACCTTGTATCTCAATTTTTGTATTGTTCTCTTAATGGCCGCAGACAGTTTCTCAAACATCTAGTTTAATTAAGTTTTATGACTCAAGGACAAAGCAAAATCTTTCAACTACATTGTAAAATGTTAAGTGTGTTTGTGTTAGTGGGTAAATTAACCATTTTCCCTCAATTTCTGAATGACGGCCTTCTGAAGATACAAGGTTTCACAAACCTCCGCTGTTATATATGGATCCATTCACTTCATTTTGAATCACTACAGCTCCACTTTACCATTATTACCATGAGGACACATGCATTCATCAGATCAACATCACCCATATCCTTCGAATCTACATTTAAGTACATTTAAAATGAATTCTTAAAAGGTTAAAATATGCAAAGCTTTAAGGCTATGATCAACTATGGCAGTGACATTTTTCTCATGACACAATCACCAGTCATTCAGCCTTCAATGAAGTCAGTAATGATATACGGTGTATTATAACAATAAAAGTCAAATAATTGGTGTTATCCATTCATAAATAATCATTGCTTACAGTCACACGTACAGTCATACATTAGGACTAAGGCTTCTGAGAAACATGTAGGTCTTTATCAATGATAAATACAGTTTTAATACAGTTCAGTCATTGAGTTAATCACAATAAAACACAAAATAGTGAAATATAAACCAGTTCAATAACCCCTATTTGGCATTATCCTGAACCACCAAAACAACAATAACTTTACAAGAATATTTACAAGAGTAATTATCTTTTAAAATGTGGCTGCATAACAATTATTTATTAATTATAACACTGAAACAAGTTTACATGGTGACATTTTGGATTTAAGACCTGGCAGAGTTTACATAATGATAATTAGAACCATTTGTCTTTCTTTTTCCCTTGATCTGTTTCTCATGTAACATTTGCCACAGTTTCCTTTTTTTCTAATAATATTACATTTTAAATTCTTTTATCTTTATTAAGTTTTTCACTCTTCTCCATGGGACTATGAAAGTTTAAACTGGCTGATGACGTCATGCAGTATTAACACTAGAAAGGGGTTATTTTTGCTCCCGTGATAGTTTCAAATACATGTAACTCTGTTTAAATAAACCTCCTACATCACTCAATGCATGACTTTTCCTAAAATTGGTTTATTAATGTCCATGTCATTGTCCATGATCATACATGTCCAAAGAAGATCTAGGTATGTGGTTTTATGTTTGACCCATACCGTACCTGCCAAATCTATAATCAATATCAGATTTCACGGCTTCTTCTCTAAAAGAGAAGTGGTCTATGTGTGTGACTGCTCCAGGGACAATAACAACACACATTTAACTGTAAGAGCACACTTGCCTGCATCTATTGAAGTGACAGCACAAAATTCTCTCTAATTGAGATACCATAGATTTACCACACATGCCAAAATGAAATTATTGCCTTGGTCTCAAGTGTAGTCACCAATAGGAAATCTCAAGTGACAAACTTAAGTTTAAAAGGATGCTCCACTGAAGATATGTCTTGAGAATGAAACACGATCTGTTTGGAATGTGGCATTCCAGTGGCAACAGCTAACTGTAAGTTAAAAAGCTAACTAATGCTTGCTTTGTCAATAACAGGATAATAGGTCCACAGTTGTGTAGTGCACCTCTTTTGCAGTTCAGTATATACTCAACCATATGAAAGTAGATGTTAAACAGCACTAAGAACTAGCTCCCTTGATTTTAGACTTTACACCTCCCAATTAGGTGAGCATCTGTACCCTCACCCCATTCCACATATTTCCAACTTGTAGTTTAAGAGCAAATCTTGGCCGACTAAAAAATAAACCCTCAAAACATTAACACCAGCAAATATTAAATACATTTAAATGTATTGCTTGATTTGGTGACATTCCTTTTCATTATATGAAGTTATTAAATTATGCATAATCCATTAAACTGTTACTGCCTGCTGCCTTTTGGGGCTGTTATGCAAAGTAGAAGCAGAAATGACAGATGTTTGTATTTATCCTCCAGTTTCAAATTATAGTGTGCTTATTAAAAGAGTAAATCAACATAATTGTGGATAGGAAGTCAGGTGGATACACTTCTCATCTGCAATCAATGACTTTTTACCTGGCTTCTGTCACTTAAACCCTGTCTCAAAGTACATGGTGAGGTTTGACCAGATCTAATTAAATAGGACAAAAGTATCTAAAAGTGCTGGCTATTCTATCCTCCTTCTCTGAAGAATTAAACAGTCTTACACATGTACCTATGCCTCATGTGCAGTAACAGTGGCATGACAGTTACATGGCATGTAATCAAGAATGGTGGTGACTGGTGCACAGTTTATATCAGCTTCCATACAGTATTTATGAAACACAATTGTTTTCAAAAAGCAGCAGCTTCAATTTATAAAGTAAATATTACTGAGCTAAGTGAAGTGGAACCATGCTAGAATTACTTTTCTGCTTGTGCTTGCATGTGTTGAGAAAAAAAGATGCAATTGATAATGAGACATGCTGACCGTTCTCACAAAAAAACACACATGAACGCATACTGTACACACACACGCACACATATACATATAGAGGGTTCGATATGAGAGGGAGAAGTTGATGTTGATAACTTGCATAATGAGTACTTCAATATCAAAAGGTTAATGTCATATTCCTATGTGACATTTTGCTTGCTAAATATTCACCATCCTGGATTTAGAGAGCTTAACCTTCCATATGAATATGAGGTTATTGAAAAATACATTCCAGCTCCCAGTCATGACTGATATCACAGAGAATACAGATATTAGCTAATAAAAAATGAAACCCAAAACAGAAACTTTGGTCTTAATCAAAAAAGCCTTCGTTACTTATTCTGCTCCATGGCTGATAGTGACGTTTCCCTGAATGTAATTAAGCTTGAGCCTGTAAGGATAAAAAGTAAGCTTGTTAATATGTTCGGGGAGTAATGAAAAAAATAAAAGACAAAGAATAAAATACACACAAGTACTTTCTCCCATTTATTGCTTCGGAAATGATATTGGATCTAATAACCCAGAGCTGTGAGACCACATCGCAGGCTATCATTACAACAACAAAAAAAACAAAAACAAACACCTGGTACCTGAAGGATAGGGGAAGAGAACAGATAGAGTCAGTGGGAGGAACAGAAAAGGATTAAGAGGTGGAGTGGAAGGGGGGAGCAATGTGTAGGGTGAAGAGAAGAGTATGTACATGAAGAAGAGGCTTAATGCAAGATCAGCCAAGACAAGAAGACAACAGAAAATAGAATCAATAATCTACAAGATAATATCTGTCTTGTTTTCAACTAAGAAAACTCAATCAAACCAAATTGAGAAAACTACATCAAACAAAGATCCCAAATTGAGAATGATTAATGAGCTTTAACAAATCACCATGTGTTTATTCACTTGGAATGAGTTGTTTACTTCAAATGTCTTGTCATTTCAAAGTTAAGTAGTGTTTGAGAGACATGGAAGCTCAGTGGCATTACTGTACTGAACACAGAGGGTTGTGAGGATGAGTTCATGTCAGTGGCTGTATACATAAGAAGAAGCAGAGTGATTCAGTTATATTTACAGACTGCACTTTGTCAAATTGATTATAATAAGAGCAATCCTCAGTAGGGCTAATGTACTCTCATAAACATATTTGCTTTTTTTATTTGGCACCACTACCTATTTTTCCTCAACATTACTAATTTCACAGCAATATTTTAATGAGAACCCCACTTGATGTTTTACATAACAGGGAGCACAGAAAAACCAAGGCAATTATTCAATCCCATAGTTCATGACCTCAGTTTTTAAAACAGCCACGCTTTAACACCTGGGTTCATGCAGTTCATTCAAATGATAATCCTTACTTCAAACAAACTAGCTACTGCTTCCTGCAGACAGTACTTGAAAACATTCTGTCACCTCCACTCTCATAACTATAGTGTAGATATGCAAGCATTCAGACATGCACATATACAATGTCCCTGCCACCCGGACACATATGTTAATACACACAGATGCAACAGCAAATCTCCACATGAGTATTGCACAATAGCAGATGTCAGCATGCATGCACACACACACACATTTGTGCATTTTAATAAACAGCCACTGTGGCAAATGAGCACACACTCTGACACATATGCACAGGCACTAGCGCTCCTCTTTTCAAACTACATACGTTTCTTTGGAACAAGAAAGGGAAAAGGCAACAAGGGGTGGGGTGGAGGAAGGGGTGGGTTGGAGGGAGGGAGGGAGGGGTGGGGGGGGGGGCAATCTCTTCAGCAGCCCAGAGTCTTTACAGTGAGTCACGGTGAAGACGGCTGGAGAGAGATGGAATATCCTACCGAGCATGGATCGTGGTAATTGCCTCTGTGTCTGTTTATAGGATAGAAAGAAGGAAAAAGAAAAATGGTGTGTGTGTGTGTGTGTGTGTGTGTGTGTGTGTTGTGTGTGTGTGTGTGTGGACATGTGTCTGTGTGCACCAGGTATTTCTCATGTTGTGGGGACGTAAATCTGTTTACACAGTCATGTTGTGGGGACTAGCAAGTCCT
The DNA here is from genome assembly GCF_027409825.1 of Scomber japonicus. Taxonomy (NCBI): domain Eukaryota; kingdom Metazoa; phylum Chordata; class Actinopteri; order Scombriformes; family Scombridae; genus Scomber; species Scomber japonicus. Next base: position 16,104,593 of record NC_070587.1, on the reverse strand, counting down.
CCTTAATGTAAATCGTTAATTTTAGGGCGAAAACTTGGTTTAAAGTTTAGCTAAGTAGTAGTTAAGGTTAAATAGTGGTTATGGTTAATGTTAGGATGAGTCTCCAGGAAATACATGTAAGTCAATCTAATGTCCTGTGTGTGTGTGTGTGTGTGTGTGTGTGTGTGTGTGTGTGTGTGTGTGTGTGTTGCCAACACCACCTCCAGGCTGAACTGATGAGCTCATTATTTTTGCTCCCAGAACCCCCTCCAGTCTCTGGAAACAGCAGCACACAGCGGAGCTCCCTATGTGTATGATTGTGTGTGTGTGTGTATGTGTATGTGTGTGTGTGTTTGTGTGCGCACAGGACTATGGCCTTTCCCTTCGAGTTCTGCCTCAGAACTATTTATTGTGAAAGCGATAGAGATAAAGAGAGGTGGGAGAGAGAGAGAGAGAGCTATGATCATGGCATCACATCAAAGAAAAAAAATCTCTCGACTAAAGATTATAATTTTCGTTCAACTGATATGATCTGTTTTGTGTTTTTGCAAACTTTCCCTTTGCAAATACAGTATGTCAATATTTTGGTCTTGGTCAACACATCACATTTTAAAATACCAGTGAACTGAACTTGACATATCGGTGTTAACAGAAAAAGGAACAATCCTTTTTCACTTTTTTTTTAACCTTTCCCATGCTTATATGAGATCACAATTGTTCCTAATTCATGTACAAAACAAAAAACATTGATCAGTATGTGACAAATGCAAACACCAGTGTATAAAATGTTGTAATTAAGTAAGATTCAGTGGTATGTACAGATCCTCAAGTTGTGACAGCTAAAAGTGCCCTGCCAGAGGATCTCACGCAGTAAGCAGGCTGATATATGAAGTTAATCCCCAAATGACTGCACAGTCACTTTATAATTAGCATTTCAACCTTCTTACTAAGTAAGATTAGGGAGGTACATGTGCTGACACACACACACACCCACACCCACACAAACACACACACATACACTCACACAAGTGATCAGATCCCTATCATTTTGATAATTGATGCCAATATAATAAAAGGCAGGACGTTTAAATTTAAGACTTTGGGCAAGACAGTCATCATATGGCAAAATTAAGCTTCATGATACAAAACAGGCACTCACACCCACCCAGCTGTGCTTTCATGTGGCTAGAGTTTGGAAGAGGCAGTGTGTGTGTGTGTGCGTGCGTGTGCGTGTGAGTGTGTGTGTGCGCGTGAGTGCGTGTGTGTTTGTGTGTGTGTGTGTGTGTGTGTGTGTGTGTGTGTGTGTGTCTTCTGTGTGGTTTCATTACCGTAGTTTGGAAGAGGTGGCGTGTGTGTGTGTGTGTGTGTATAAAAGTACCTGAGACAGCATATGATTGACAGCACAATAAACCCTACTGTGTTAAAATGCAATTAACACCACCAGTCATCTTTTGTATAAGAAAATCACACAGAAGCGTGAGCAAAGTGGACGTGTGCTTCATCATATAAACTGAATATTCTCTGTAATCATATTTGGGCAGAACCAATTGCATCTGAGCATCTGTCTCACATTCAGAAAGCTATCTATCAATCTCCATTGTTCTCTTTTTGTTTTTTCCCCCATTTCACCACAGTAGAGGTCAGAAATCAGATAAAGAACAGAGCCTCTGGTGCTTGCCAAACATATATTAGAAATATATAAATTTTAATAGTAATAGTATTTAATTTGTATAGATAGTACTCAAATCAGTTTGTCAGACAATTACTTGCAGTCAGTGATCTTGCCCATCTCTTGTGCTTTACTCAGCACAAGGTATAGAAACCACCAGTTAAAGTTAAAACAATGTCAGTGAAATCAGGATGCTGGATGTCTAAACATTTCTGATCTATGTCATGCTTTCAGGTACATTTTCAGTATGTGGAGGTGTCCTGTTACAGAGCTTGTTTATTATAGAGGGAAAAGTGCTAACGTCAGTTGTTCAGTTTATGAATGTTATCATTCATCGTCTAGAGTCTAGTTCTCATAGGCCTTCTGTGGGCCTTGTGATTAAATCAAACAGGAGAAACAGGGTGGGAGGAGACAGTGGTTTGTAGAGGGCGTACATGATTAGAATGGATAGAGATTCTTGTTGAAATACGTGAGCATTCATTTGGCTCATGACATCTAGTCAGTTGTACAATAAATGGCAGTTTGATATTTCATCATTAAACATGTGCAACAAAGTTTATGTCCATGTAAAGTAGCTCAACATTGTTTAGTAGCTGCAAGAGATTTCCATGGAACATTAGGAAAAACCTTATCACCCCTTTATAGTTATTTTGTCTTGTGCAAGCAACAGGGATATAATAGTACCCTTAAAACAGTGCACATTCACCTTTTCTGGTGGAAAAACTAAATGCATGCAACATCACAAATACGCAGCTCTATAAATTATAGCAATCTGGTTTTAGGGTAAAACATGTCACAGTGATGCTGTCCTCCCAAGAAAAACAACAAAATCAGATAACACCATATGTTTACATTCAAGTGGGAAAGTCCCCTAGCCGCCAAACTAATTAAAACATCAGACTTTAACACGGGTGATTTCTGTTAGTTTCCTGTTTCCAACCATGAGTCAACTGATTTTAGGGAACCATGATCATCCCTAAACATTTAAACACGTTAGTTATTGTAATTATCAGGATAAAGGTCTCCTAACCTGCAGGAAGTAATCATTTTAACCCAAACTACACTGTTTCTCTAACTGTAGAGTTTTCATTGTATGTTGATTTTGGCAGCACCTGTGGACAGGAGCAGTAGTGTTTGACTTCATTTCCCATGAGCACCACCGCCTAATGTCATAAAGATCTTGATCTGGCTGCGCCTGCATTTGTTTTGGAAGTGAGCAAAAGAAAAAACTTATTTTATCTTATTTTTAATGCTATTTCTCTTTTGTTAGCACAGTTGTTTGTAGGATGCATAGCAATGAGGTAATGTATCTATCTGTGGCTATGTAAGATGAATAACTGTAATATGACAATGGTGAAACAAAGTAAACTTTGTTTTAGTACTGTTCCTATACCTAGGTTATATGTAAAGCTGCTTTCACATCAAATTCAGCAATGCTGCACCTTCCCCATAAGGTTGTCTGCTCCCTCTCTTCATTCACTCTCTAACTTACTGCTGCTCTCTCTTTCAGGTCACTCTCTCTCCCTCTCTCTCTGCTGTCTCTCTCTCTCTTTCACTTGCGCTCTCTCTCTTTTTCATCTTTTAAAAATGAGTCAGTTACATGTAATGTAAACATAAACGCTTCTGTTCTGCATGCCATAAGTTGTTTCTCATTTTGCAGGGTATCTGACCCAGTGGCAGGCTTTTACAATACTTATATAGAAATGGCCAATCTCCTCAGTGATGGTCTTGTTTGCTTATGTAGGTCATACAATGGCATCAGTATTACATTGAGACTGTTTCATAACCAGTTAAGTCTCTTGTAGTAAGTTAAATAAAGTACTTGGTTTTAGCCAAACAATTATCTGTCCCTAAACAAACAAAATTGTTTGTGTGCCTAAATCTGAACCTTAACCATAGCCTGCCAATAACTGAACTGCTCCAGATCAGAAAACCAGGGACATATTTTGTTGTTTCATTTGGAGGACTTATTCACCACAGCACATGTATCATAGTCTTAGATCAGCACTTTAATGATGATGTGGCGACAATGTCCAGTCCTTTATTTCATGGACCTCCAACACCAGACTTTTCTGTGCGTGTCTGGCCTCGTCAGCAGCTGGAGCTGCAAGCCTCATTTACCAGATTCAGATCAGTTATGTTGCGCCACAGTTTAACTGCTGAAAAGTACAGGAAAATGAAGAAAGATAGCATCTGAACTAAAAACAAACCCACAGAAATGTCCCCTAGTCATGGCTATTACTGTGTTTTATAAGGATGTGAAACAAAGCCAAGAGCATTAAGAATTAAGTATTATTGCTGGGTCAAAAGTTGCAAAGCAGTTTTTGCTGGGATACTAACTACCTTCTCATTTAGGCTTTGCATAAAGAATAGATAACAGGGAAGTATACAATATGTGCAGAAAGATGAGAAACTGAAAAGTTACAGTAGTGACAATCGAGATGGATGATACTATCTTTAACTGGAATGGAGAGGTGGAAACTGGACTAAAATTGAAAAAGGATTAAACAAATCATTACAAATGGAAATGAGTTGCATGCACTATAGCCCCATCTGTATTACAATATTACCATATTACACAACAGCAAATTCAACCAATGCCTTTCCACTGCAGGACAGGGCAGGGAGAGGACAGGAGACGGGATTGCTATGGTCTGCTGCAGCTGTAGACGTGACAACATGGGAAAACAGCAGGAGGACGAGATGGAGGAGGAGGAGGGTGGGGTGGGGGTGGGGGTGATGCAGGATTAATGCAAGCGAGAAAGACAGAAAAATGTATATGGAGCGATGTAGAGACAGAAATCAAATGCATTGTGGAAAATGGAGTTGAGCTGGCTGTGTGTTCAGCCGTTGCTAAACTGACATGGACATAGAATGCTGATTTTGTGGTATATCATTTACATAGAATATTCTTTATAGTTTTCATATAACCACCTCCACAACAAACAAGTGAATATATGAATGAATAAATTACATAAGAGAATGGCAGATTAAAAAGATGTAAAGTACAGGGGTGAGTTTCACTCTTATATAGCTCAGTACTTTTCGATTAAGTCTTACCTAAGTCTGAAACCAGGTTTGTCTCCTATTGGGGATCAGGCTTGTGCAGTTTAATGCTTTTAAATCTTTGTCTGCTATAATGGTCACTACAGTACATCAAACATGCAGGATCACAGCCTGTAAATTGCTACAATGTCAGACCTATACAGACCTATACAGTAATATACATATAGATATTTAAACATCTGTCTCATTTTGTAACACAGGATTATGACATGAAATATTATAATGTAAAAAATCATCAATTTGGGTAGTTTGTAAGTGATTCTGTCCTTGTGTATGCTATTCAGAGTTAGATCAGTTTTTTTGTAAACACTTAATCATACTGAACTGAAAAAGGGTAAAAAGAAGACCGAGTGTGAGAAGAGGCATAAGAGGGAGACAGTGAGCCAGCTTCAACCAGTGGCAGCACCAGTCATATTTTTATTTGTTAAGAACTGAACCTGAGCCCCTTCCTTTACGTGTTTTTTTTCCTGTTTTCATATTCCAGTTAGTCATTTATTGGTATTTTATTCCACTTCAAACCTCATCAGTGAATTGACCAGCAAATATCTACTGAGACAGAATTTTTTGGATAAGTAGGGAAGATATTGAAAGAGGAGGATCCGGGGATGTGGGGTGAGGCACAGCTCTCACATCATCAAGAGCAAAAGCATCTCAAATTCTCACAGAAAACTGCATCTTCAGTATAGGGGGGGGCGGCGCTGAAAGAGAGAGAGAGCGTGTGTGCGGTCACATGACTGACTGGCACATGTGTAGCAAATCAGAAACAGTGATTTAGGTTCACTTGTAAGTTTACTGGGTCAAAACAGATGTGAGAAGGCGGGAGTATATCATACAGAGGAAGGGAGGGGAAAAGGGAATATACTGTACATCCATCGGGCTCAGTTAGGAATATATCTACGACTACCAGTCACAAATTCTCACTCTCCTCTACTTTGTTGCTTTATTGCTCTTTTCGCTTGATGTTTCTGATGTTCACTCTCTCTTTTTTTGTAGTTACTTTTTCGTTGTAGCTCTATATTTTTTTTAAACTTTTGAAAAAAATGCAATCATAATGAGAGTATTTATGATACCCAGGTCACAAAAATGTCTGTTTCCTTCAGTTTGTCTATTTTTCCTTTACTGTTACTGTCTTTATTCTGTTGCCTCATTCTGATTCAATATATTTCTCTTTCCTCTCCATTTCCCACTTCCTATTCCTTTTTTCATTCCTTTCATCTCTGTTTTTCCTTATACGTAGCTCACCCTCTTCTCGCTTCCTGTTTTCTATGTTTGCATGTTATTTTAGCCATCCAGCATACACCTGTCATCCAACTGTCATCGACATTTGAGATGTCAGGGAGGAGCAAAAGAAAGTTCCAGTAACGGGTGGCAGGTGAGTAATTGTGTTACATTTGGAGGAATAAATGTTCAGATGAGTAATCTGAGTTCATAGTATGTGTCAATTAAGGTGCATTAACTGAGATCCTGCTATTTCTACCACGCCTTGTGCAAAATGGAATCAAAATATATCCTATGGGAAGAAAAAAACGCAAAAGCAGAAGGGAGAACAACATTAGATGAAACAGAGAGATACTGTGAAGAAAAGAAATCAGAGAGAGAGAGAGATCAAGAGTAAAATATAAAGGGAGTAGGAGACACTGGGAAACACAAACAGGGGAAATAATGATAGGCTTAGGCAGCAGAGAGATAAGAATGAAATATGAAATGGAGGCTTGATTGGGATGAAAATGAGATGACACAAATGAGACAGAGAGGAAGAGAATTGATACGCTGACAATACAAAAGGATGCCACATACATTCCTTCATAAACAATTTAACCATATTTCCTATATAACACACTCTTAACGTTTTCCACATCATATGCTTGTCCCATTCACTTATGATTTCACATGCAAGCCGTGTCGTGGCTATAATTCAAGAATAATTTGTTCCTGCTGTTTCATATGCCTGTATCTTATTGCTACCCATATGGCCAAGCAGCATGGCATTCAGTTTACATACAGTATGCCTTTATATTCAACATCTCCATCAGATAACATTCAGCACAATCACACTGGATATTGGACTGGCTATTCGTTCTCTCATAGCACAATGTTTTTCTGATTGCCATCAGAGGCAATATGGGGCACCGCAATTCACTTGCAAATGCTGCATGTATAAGACCGCATTATGCTTTTATTGGTGACTGAAAACATTTCTAATATAAGGACAGACACAGGGGGAAGAATAAGAAGGCACTGTGGTGGGTGCAGCCTTCAATAATACAATTGTGTGTTCAGCAGCAATAGAAGACTCCCTCCTGTGCAGCACATATACTGCACTGGCCTGTCAAACAGGCTTTTATTATAAGAGACAGAGAGGGAGAGAGCATCTGAGAAACCAGGAGCAATTACAGTATTATTTGGAGTTTGGTTATTTCCTGACACCCTGTGTGTGTTTATGGGGACATGCAAGCAAGTGTGTGTGGTGCAGTTAGTAGATAGTTAGTGGATAACAAACAGGAAACGTGTGTTTCCTCAGGCCATGATACAGCGGCAACATCTGGAATATTAGATGGATAACTGTTAGTATTTTTCCATATTTTTTCACCTTTGGCAATTACATTTTATATAATGGTATACACTCACTTTGGTTCTATTTATCCCCATCTATTTTCACTAGAACACTCCTTTGCTAATCTGGCCTTCATTAACAGTGAAGGTCTTGGTTTTAAAATGATTCACAGTTTACTTTACTTATTCTACCATAAAAAGACAATTCTGTTGTACAATTTAATATAGTATAATTTCTACAGTATAATCTGACATTGCAGGTGATAACATAATGATTCAACACTGAGCTGAAGCTCAGACAAAACAACAACAGCTGTAGTCAAGTGTTTTTTTGAACTCCAAATTTACCCTTAACCTAAATTAAGCAGGACATTCCAGAGTCCCTGTGGGCTATGAATCAACCAGATCCTGTCATGTCAAGCTGGTCTGGTCAGTGGATAATTTTTATTGGCTGGCATCAGGGACCTGTTCCAAGAAACAAGTTTTTATGAGTTATTTGTTGAGTAAATCCAGGAAGAGGGTTTACATTTGTTAATGTTCCAGAGTCCCTGCTTCTTGTAACTGGTCACAAATGTTGGAACAAACATCTTGTCTCTGATACTGGCAAAACAGTCACTTATTTGTTTAGGCAGTAGAGTCACTTACAAGTGAAGGTAGTGGTGTGATATTATTACTAACAATTACAATGGCCTCAACATAAAGGCCATACTGTTGGAACAATTTGGTATGTGAGCAAACCATAAAACCACCAAAGTTCCTCTGTGCTCTGCAAACTAAAAAAAGATGTGTTTATAGCTACACTGTTATACAGTTGCAAACAAAATTAGCTTCCCTAATTTGGAAGGTATTCCTGTAGTGATATATCACTATGCTGATGAGGTATTAACAGGACAACCTGTGCTTTGACAGTAATGGTGTTAAATGTTATCACCAGTACAGCTACTGACACAGAGCAGTGACATTGGCAAAAACCATGAGCAAGTGACTGAAAAAGTGGAGCTAATAAAAAAATAATAAGTTCCCTCCATACCAGCCACAAGTTACTGACAGAGTATGATACCTTTTGTTCCAGAGCTTAACATGAATATTTCAGATCAGTGAAGTGAAGTGAAATAAATTACCTCTCTCTAAACAAAATAAATCATATTTACTTTACCTTATAGTTATTGGATAGTAATATGCCAGTCAAAGTAACACTTTTGTGATTATGCTTTGAAAACCATATATATTTATGAAAGTATATCTCAGAGGTTTTATTGGTATGTGCAGGTTACATTTCAGATGTCACCTTCACCATCAAGTCATAAATAACCAACCTTACTGTGTAACCATGTGCTTAGTTACACAGTAAGTTACACTAAATGAAATGTACCATAATTAGTGAGACACAACATTTTAACAAAGTTGAAATGTTATACAGTTTGTTTGCTTTACTACAAAGTGTGACCTATCATTTATCTAGGAGTTCATCATTCTCTGGTTCATCATCATTCTATTCTGCAAATGCTTCCTTATTTCCACTGAATTAAAATATGTGAGATGTATTTCCTCTCCTAATTTCCTCAAAAACTGGAGCTCTCTAACAACTCTTAAAACTATTGAATGATCATCCAGGGTGAAATCACTGTCAAGCACATTAATGATACCAAAGAGTTTATTGCTACAGATGTAAGTCAATGGAAAGTAATTTGCTGAGCTCCATACGGATTTAGGCTGTGACACATTGTTTGATGTTTTGGTTCCCTGCTGTTATTACTTTACTGAATATGAAATGACACAGTAATTATGAGGTAAAAGACTGGCAGCTTTAATTAAAGGTTATATTCAGCCATATGGAGTGAACAATTAAATAACTACTGTCATTTCACAAAGTAATTAAAACATCAAACAATGTGTCACTGTCCAAATACTTAGAGAATCACAGAGAATATACCAAAGAATGAGCTCTAACACCAAATGACTTTTTTTCCCTGTGAAATTCAGACTGCTATTGAAATTCTGCCTCAGTGCTAAGGAGAGGCTGGTGACATGTTGGCTGGCGCATCATGGCACAAAGTGTATTTGATTCATTATTACACCATTTCAAGACACATCAGTCACAATGCAATAGTGAGTCACATCACATCAAATCTAATATGTGATGGGAAGATAGGGAAGCTGTTTAATTGTTTGATTATATTAATTAATTAATTGCTCAGTTTAGCTAATTTGAATGGATTAATTACATTTTAAATTGATTATCTATTGGGGTATATATATATACAGTATATATATATATATATATATATATATATATATATATATATATATATATATATATATATATATATAATGTATGTACATGTATGTAGGCAATTAATTAATGATTTCGGTAATTTAACATGCTTTTCTTCAAGTAAAATGTAAAAATACTACCCCACATTTTCCATAAATTAATTAATGTAATCTTAAATTAGGGTTAATTACCTGTAATTTTAAGGCTACAATTTATCTTGACAAGGATAGGAATATACGTTATAACGTGATAGTTTCTTGTTATAACGTGAAACGTGATAAACTATCACGTTATAATGTGATACTGATCCGTTTTTTTTTTTTCTGGTGTGGCAGCAACACGCTTCCGTAGGGATAGAATGTTATGTTTGAATGTCTATGTTAAACATGGTCAAACATTAAAAACTTGAGGTAAAGATGTAATCCAAGGCTTCACCCTGCTCTGAACACTTTCTCGCAAGGTTAGGGTTACGTTAGGATCAGTTTGAGGTTAAGACAAATCATCTCTCCAGTTGCTCTAATCTAGCATCAAACTTTGCAACGTTACCTCTTCTTCCTCCTTGTGATGACCACAAACAGTCATCCATTTTATAGCCTTTGTTACATGAGTTGCTCTCATTGTTCAGCTGCATATTTTGGATCAGATTCAGGCTTGAACATGTACATATGTATGGTTTGAAATTCCCATGGACAGAAATAAAAAGAAAAAGAAAAAGAAGTGAAATCCAACTTCTATTGTTTGTTTATGTAGCCTCCTGAGCTGATCATAGTGGAGCTGATGGAAATTGGTCGAGGGGCAGCTTCCAGGATCAGAACAGAGTGATCTCATTGGAGTAGGGTCTTAAAGAGACAGGAGTTAAACATCCTGTTTAAGACAGAGGCTGAGCTGAGGGGCCGAATAAAGGACCAGCATGAGATAAATAAGACATTTTTTTAAACATAATTTATACAAGACTATTTCTTAAGAATACAGACTTGAAAATATATACCATATATAAAACATTTTGAAGATTCCAACATGATACAATATTTTTGATGAGGAAGTAGAACAAATATTACAAGCAATCTAAATTACCCTCTATAAATACATTACTACATTACCAAATGGAGGCAGGTTGTTCAATGGGCAAATACATACAGCACTTACAGTATTGCTGGCTCTGTTTGACCTCCAACTCCATCCCCTCTACTTTTTTGTAATTACTCACTTTTCACTGATATATTTATAACATCACATTGTAGCAGATTGCAAACAGGAGGGCCAAGCTGAGCTGGAGGCAACCCAGAAGAAGGCCAGATCTGTGAATACTCTGTTCAATAAAGAACTCATACAAGGAGGCTGTAGGTCAGTTAGAGAGCTCATCACCTTCTAAGGAAACTGATTCAAAATTCAGATTTTCACACTGGTATATTAAATACACCCATACAGGCTACTGATAGCATGAACCAGTAATGTTTCAGCCAAGTGGCAACTACCAGTGGCTGAAATCAGTGAATAAGTACTTTAAGGTGCAATGCCACAGCCATGGGCTATGCTGGCTCCAGTAGCCAGTTGACCCAAATTCAAATGATCATGAAGTCAGTAATTTATTTTCAACAAGTCATTATATTCTCTCTCAATCGCTAAATTGTGGTCCTCTAATATGGTAGAATGGTGGTGGTCCTTTTGGAAACTCTTGCTCTGGTACTAAGATTTGAATACGTATAGTAGGCTTTGATGTCTGTTGTGTGGGCATTGATTGGGATTGACAGTCTGCTCATCTGCTGCTATACGAGGACTGCACACTGTGTCACATGTTCCCAAATTGTGAAAGGCAACACTTTGTACTGCTTATTTGGAAAGTCTCAAAAAACCTCAACTTTAAATCAGCTCCAATGCAAATTAGTAGGTGATATCAGACCTCGCTATTTCCATTTTTACATACATTTATATTTACATGTATTTGGGCATTCAGCTTGTATACAGTGAATCCAAAGATTAGCCACTAAACTATATGTTATGTTCTTTGTGCTTTCTTCTGAAGAGGACATCTCTGAAATGATAATGATGGTGAAAATGGAATGACCATCAATAAACTCAAGAGAGCTAAAAATGATTGTTGAGGCCCAGAAACAGTTCACAATGTGCAGGAACACCCCAACGTAGGTTATGGCCCACCGACTCAGTACAACTTTAGCCAATAGGATGCAACCAATGACTAAAGTTATAATGCACATTAATGACCTCTCCAATGCAGATAAAAAAAACTTGCAACAAATGTAAATACATTTTTTTGGGACTTTAAATAATTGCTGCACTAGACAAATTACTACATGCAAGGGAATACTTATAAATCATGAGTAAATTTTATTGAAGCATAGTTTAAGTAAGGCAATCTGTATTGTTATGATCAGGTACCAAATCATATAGTTACACCTGAAGGAATTGTGATGACTACTCAAACATTGACCTTTCATTCTGACAGGAGGAGGGTCAGGCTATGTGTGTGTGCTGGCCAAGGAAGGTACATCCTCTCTGCAGACAACAGACATCCCAGAGGAGCTGGGCGCCAGACAATCATATCTTTCACATGCTGTGTTTTTATAATTACAATTACATAGTCACTGATGTCATAATAATGTTTACATTACATTACATTCATTTGCCAGATGATTTTGTCCAAAGCAATGCACAATAACTGCATTCAAAGACATGATTTCAAATATTTTTAAGCTGTTTCTGCAGTATTGATTAGGTATAAATGATATTTAACCTTTTGCCTGCCCTTTAATAAGTCACTGTCAGATTCTCATGTTTACAGTTCTATTCCATTAGGGAAGTGAAGCAGATGAATACTGAGAGAGCACCCAGATGGGGCATTTCAACAGTCCTGATAAAATTGCCATTTTATTCACTGTTATGGTTAGTGTGCACAATGGACAAAGCAATCTTCTGGAAACAGAGAGGTGATTTTGGTGCCAGTCCTCTTGTCACACACTGGGTGACCAATGGGCCAAAATCCCCCAAAAAGCAGTGCAATCATCTAATAGAAGTGGAGCTTTTCACTTAGAAACAGTGAAAACAGAACAGCAGTTGTGCTAAACTGCACAGGCTGATTATGGGCTTCACTTTGAATTACATGACTTCAGCTAAGTGGAGTGATTTACAGGATTTTAACTCATGGATCCAAAATTTCAGCATCATTGCAGGAATGGGCCACAATAGATACCTGGAACAACACAGAGGTAGTGATGAAAATTGCCTTCAGGCTGCGCTGTAGGAGTGAACAACAGAGGAAGCATCTATTTCTTATGTGTCAGTGGTAGGTACACACACACACACAGACACCCACAAGTGTACAGTACACAAAAGTACTGACATTGATTTGTACACATGCACACACTCACACAGACACATACACACAGCTCCATAGGTGGTCTGACAGAAGTGGTTTATTGTGCATGAATGCTCCTCAAATTTCACTGTGTTGCATCAGCCAGCCAACTGTGTTTTTGCTAAATTAGTTTGCCCTTGTTTCCTAGAACAAATGAAACAGCAGAGTATGCAGCATAAATGACACTTGGACCTTGCAGTGAAGAATACCCATGCATGATATATATATTGTATTTTAGATCATCCTCATAAATCCCGATTCCCGACTCACTGTTTTCTGTAATATCAAAATATTAGACATATATATATTAACAAACAGAGACTAAATTGTTGCATATTTGAGCATGGGTTGATCATGTAAAATATTTCCCTTTAGCCATTTAAGTCTTTACTGGCTGTTTACCTAGTCTTGTGTACTACAGTAGAATCAAACTGCTGGTTTATAACCAAGGGCCATTTTTGCATAGATAATTTCCCAATGAGATGAAATTAATATATATAATATTTATAAATAATAATACTATATTAATACATTTATTTTATAGTTTATTATTAGATTTTTTTTAAATCTAGGTTCTTTCCTCCTGTTCACTAGTTTTTGGTTTACAGTAGCTCTGTTGACTTTTTTGATGCAATAATATTAAATGCTAAATATGCTAATTGTTCAATAAGTTTTATGAGATCTACATGTTCATAAAGTGTACAAAATGTTGTTTAGAGGTGCATGATAAATGTGTATAGCTTTGTATAAAACATGATAACATTTTTCACAAAACACTTTCTACACAAGTCTGATTATGCAAATTTGGAGATGAGTCTTTTGAGCATTGTCAGTCTCTGACACTCGCTTGGTTTGTTTTAACTAATTAAATGATTAATCATTTCATTACTTATTCATTTATTTGTTCATACATTTACCCATTTCATCAGTCATTCATTGATTCACATAATACGAGACAAGGACATTAACACCATCATACATAAATTATATTTTTTGGGGCATGGTAAGTCAGCAGTCACGGTCATGTTTTTTTTATCCTTCATATTTCACCATTTTTAACTATTATGCCCTTTGTTAAGGCAATATTGTCCATCTCCTGTTTTTCTCTTGACAAAGAGTCAGATCTGCAGGCAGAGAGAAACATCTCTGTGTTTTAAAAGCTACTCTATACAAGAAGTCCTAGTATGTTATGCATCAGTAAGCCTATTTGACTACGTACCTGTCACCACAAATCTACTATTCAGTTGCGTAGAAGTCAGCTTCCAGGAAAGCCTTCAATGAAAAAATTCAAGGCATGGAAAAAGTACTGCATGTTCTTGTGCAACTAACATGTCAAGCAGCCAGATAATGAGTGAGCTGTAGTTTAAGGCAACAAACAGCAAAGCCAGAGCATAAGAATAAATTACAATATGACTGACATTTGCGATATTCATAATATATTTACTTTATGGAGCAGTGTCAGTGTTGTCAAGTTCATTTGTATTCTGTTCTGAGGTCTTAAAAACATCTACTTAAGTTTTATACAAGGGTTTAACAAAGCAGTCACATCAAATACAACATAAACCTGATGTAACAACCACGTATTCTGCTTACTTGTGTACTGTGCCTTAAAAAAAAAGTGTTGTGTTTGTATTATATCAAAAACTACTTGTTCTTGGGTGTAGGTGATAGCTGGCACTGTAAATGTTTCATCACTCTTCCTGCCTCCTGTACCTTCTTTTTCAATCTTACAGAAAGCGAAAATTCAGCTGCTTGTGCACACACTAAGATGCATGTATAAATGTACAACAGTCATACACACAAACGTGCACATACTGCTGTCAGGCCTGGTTTCTTCAGTGAAGTTACTGACTGTGTCTTTCATCATGGTAAAGAGAAAGTGTTCAGGGCATGGTGACAGTTTCACATACACAGCTACTGAATTAGCCCAACCCTGCTGGTATTTTTAGCTATTGAAAAATCTTTTTCAAACATTTGTCTGTTAGCTAGTTTGGGTGTTGCTTTTGTTATATTGTCTTTAATCTCTTCCTTTGGCACAGTGCTGGGCTGTTTTGTTCTAGTCAGGTCTTGTCTGTAATGCTTAATCTAGATTGTTTGCTATTTGATTCTATTCTATCGTTGTGTAGTGTAGCAGCACAAACAAACATGGGTACCTCGTACTGTTAGAGTTACACATACAGTGCAAGAATTCAACCTCCACCCCTTCACAGATATTTCTACTCTTTGACAGCCCCACCCCCCAACAGAGTAATATTAAGAGATGTTCTTCTTTTGCCACCATTCGTTTCACTACTGTACTTAGTTATTTTTCGGTTATCTGTTCTGTTTTGTGTTGTTTCACTCTTATTCCATATTAATTCTTCATTATTATTCTAGTGTCCCATCCTGCTTTGACTATTACTCTACATGCTTTTCCCTTTTGTGTTTTTGTGTTTCTGCTGTACCATATTTGTCTATTCTATTTTATTCTACTCTGACCTTCCTGTTATTTGCTGCAATTTTTGTATCTCAGTATCAGGTGCAGTGAGTGACAGTTATTGGTCTGGTGTCAGTGGCTCAGGCACAGGCGTAACCCCTCTTTAAGGCTGATCTCATTTCCTGCACACTTCCTCTGTAGGGTTAACGGCTGGCAGGCTTATACACATCCTGACTGAGGTACATAGGAGGGAAAACAAAATAGGAGCCACTACTATCATAGCAGCTAAAAAGTTGAGGACAAAGCATGTATGGTGGCATTTTACAGCGTAACTGTCTAAAAACTCCCATTTTTTTAAAAGAGATAGGTGACATCTGTCAAACTGTACACCATTAATGTGTAGCCATGACAATAATTATTCTTCCTTGATTTTCCCTTAAAATCTGCTATCTCATCTTTGTTTCCTCCTCTTTCTCCTAAGGTGAAATACATGACATTCAGCCCCACCAGATGTCGCACTATAGCAGAGGCGGTTCAGGCTGGTTTTGCGCCCTGGGCGGACCGACTATCGGCGCCCCTCCCTACAAATCCTTCATAACACAAAAAATAAGATAAATAAATGAAATATAGTATGTAAACACCAAAGTAAATTACACACATCCGTCATCATACAAATGAATAAAACAAAATAAATAAATGAAAAATACTAATAATTAACGTAATCTGACAGACTTTCACCCTTTTTACAACTGGCATTAAAATGTTTTCTGGGTGATTAGATTGCTATCAGGGAGTGCTTGACCACATGAAAGTGCAGGTGTAAAGTTATTTATTTATTTATTGCATTTTCACATAACCCAATAACTTACATGTAGCTATAACGGGTCTGTATTAATTTTATAAATGTATTACTATTTATTTGGAAGCAGCAGTTTGTGTTGTGTGGCCTGGGCTCATAATCATCACAGGTCAGTTTATCCCCCCCCCCCCCCCCCCCCCCCCCCCTCTTGCTTTTCCTCTGAGAGTGAGACTCACTCACAACCTGCTCACAGCCTCTGCAGTCGCAAGTTGATCCCCCCGCCCCTCCCCTTTGCCTTTTCTTCTGACACACAACCTGTATACATGACTCTCAGCAGGAAGTTGAGGTGATAGTAGGGGCGCCTCATCGCCCACTGCACCAACTTGATGTGGAAATGAGCGGTATTAGTCTAAAAAACTGGCGATTTTTTTTTGAGGGCGCGCTTTTCTTTTTTGAGGACGGACTTTTTTTTCCTTTTTTTTTTTTTTGAGAGCGCTTGTGCGCCCCCAAGTAGATTGCGCCCTGGGCGGTTGCCCACATTGCCCATAGCAAAAACCGCCACTGCACTATAGTGTCGGCATCTCAGACCAAAACAAATTTGTGCACCACTTACAACAAGGTTAGAGGAAAAAAGTGGTCTCTGAACCGACAGCTCACGGAACTCAGATCAAACTAGTCAGTGCTGATCGAATATGGATTGGGATTTGTTTTTTATTTATTTATCGTTTATTTGCCGAGGACAATGTATATTAATGTACAGTTAGTGCAATGACGTCCTGTAAATATACCGGGTTTAGCCCAAGGCTAATTTCCACCCGTAGTCCTCACATTAAAAGGACAGACAGACATACCATAAAAACAAACAACTTAAAATATATATAAAAAATAAAAGAAAATAAAATAGATAAAAAATATATATATATATATATATATATATATAAATAAAAGAAGGCACAGTGTTAGCAGCAATTCTATCCTAGGATACAGTACAGGATATGATATGGTAACAAATAAAGGCTACAGTAATACTGTATTAAAGTGCTAGTCAGAATGTTATTCATG
The DNA here is from genome assembly GCF_027409825.1 of Scomber japonicus. Classification (NCBI taxonomy): domain Eukaryota; kingdom Metazoa; phylum Chordata; class Actinopteri; order Scombriformes; family Scombridae; genus Scomber; species Scomber japonicus. The sequence goes on along the minus strand of NC_070587.1, from coordinate 16,087,401 downwards.
GGTGCATATTTGTTGGGACAGTAACCATTCCTTTACCGCATTTTGTAATTCTCACCTCAAACATAGTGTACTGTTTAGCTGTATGCTATACTGCGGCACACACACAGAGGGAGTGTGACGTCATTCTCTGCCCATGACGTCATTAATTCACAATGTCTAGCAAATAGTTGTTTATATTGCATGTACAGGTAACATCATTTTTGCTTGCCAATGTGAGATTTTTTTCCTGTCTAACAAGCATTTGCACATTTCATGTGGAAAATGTGTGAAAAATAAGTGCACTTCGAGGTAGGTTATCTGTAGAGTGCTAAAACGGATGTACTTAATCAAATAACTTATTTCAGAAAAATGAATAATAGGACCCAGAAAGCCTTATTTTGCTTGTACTGTCTAATGGCTTCAGAGGCCCTGTCCTAACTCCAGCCCATGTCAAATAAGTCAATTGTTGTATGTTGTTTTGCACAGGAAAGCAGCTAAAGTGAACAAGCAGAGGGGGGAAATTACACTGAAGGATGATGTACCATGGGGATATATTCTATAAAACGTTTTTTGGGTTTTTTAAACAGAACAAGGTTTTAAAGAAAACTTTGGATCCTTTTTTCACATCTTTTGTGTCTAAGTGACTGAGGAAGACAGCAATTGTTGAAACTTGTCCAGTATTGAGCAAGAGCGCTTAAGCCAGCAGCCACAGAACAGGCTCCAATGTAATCTGATGGGGCAGTAGCACAATGGATTAGGTATTTTCCATAAAATACCAAAGTTTCTCTTAAGATTAGTATGTCATTACGTTGTAGTTTCAAAATATTTTTTTTCTTTTACTACAAAAGAGAAATTGAAGGAAACCTATTGCTTTAGTAGTTCTCATCATATAACTCATGATGCACTGTATATGTATCTACCTCTCAGTGCCTTGTACCAAATAAGTCAGGGATTTACACATTACAGCTCACATGTTATGAAAACTCTTTGTTCATCTACAGATCTTATCCTCTCATTATTTTTTCTTCAACTTGATTCTGTATTTTAAGCACATCGCAACTATACAGCAGACAGTAGGTTGTAGGAATTGGGCCAGATGTTGGACAGAGATGAAGACAGATGTGGATGCCTTTTCTCAATGTCTGACAGAACTAAGCCAACCGAGACTGACAGAAGATATGATTAACTGCCCAAGGATTTAACAAAATCACTTTACCTGACATTTAGATCCATGCCATGCAATGCTTGTGTAATCAACTGAATCACAAATGATTTATTAAATACTTTATTCTTATATAAAACTTAATTCCATTCAGTTCCAACAAAACAGCATTCACAAACATTGAATGGTTTTACCTGCCAATCCATTCCATACAGAATCATTTAGACTGACCCACAATCAATGTAATGAGTAATTTAAACAATACCTGTCCACTTGGGAAGGCTGTTTAACAAAACCATCTCAGACCTACTTCCTGTTTTTTATTACTTGTGAGACATTTAGGTTATATATCATCAGCATGTGCTGTACAGTGTGTACCATTTGCACTCTAATGGTATGTCCAAAAGTCTTTGATTTTCCTGTCTGACAGACTGACTGGGGGCCCAGGGCAGAGGGAAAGGAAGTCTGATAAACTGCCCATGTAAAACATAGGGGGGCCCTGTCTAACCACTGTAGCTGGGGTTAGTAACCACAGACAAAGATGGATGTAGGCAGATAGGGAGGCCTAAAAACTGATCTCTGCAGGGGTGTGTTAGGGTTATCCCAGCTCTAATATTTAGAGCTTAGCACCAGTATTTTGTTGTTATATGACAAATATGGCATGTTTAAAAGTTTAAAGTTGTGAAGATGTCGATTTATGTAGGGTCAACTCACATTATCTGAGCTATTTCAATGTATGTAATGTAAGGTCAGACAAAGATTTTAAAAGTGGACAAGTCTATAAAAAACATGGATGACCTTCAATGCCAACCTTGTTTTAATATTCAGTATCAAAGTTTTAAAAATTATGACTATCTGCAAATGGCATCCACAATATGCTTAAGCTGTGGGAAATACTGTGGTTATGGCAATTGCATTTTGGTATGGTTCATGTTTAGACAACTAAACGCTTAGTCAAGAATAGGCACAGGTCATGAACAAATGTGATGTACAGTAAAAACAAATATATAAAATAAAAACACCTCCACATGTGTTCTGACTAATCCAATCATTTTCCAATCACAATACTTTCTACATGAATTTACTCCTTGCTGTAACATATGTTTTAACCTGATAAGATATAGAGGCAAGATAAAGCCTAGTAATGCCAGTCACAAGTGCAAGTCTTGGCTAAAAAGTACCAAATCACATACCAAGTTGAGACCAACCAGTCTCGAATCCTAGCCCTTACAATTGGAGTCCTAACCCATTATTTCCTTATATGACACTCAAATTAAATCAAATTAAATGCCATTCATATTTAATTCAAACAAATGAATTAAGCATGGTGTTAGTTCATGCAGGACACGGAAGTCATACGTCCCAGCTGTAATCAGCTGACAGCCGTTGATTGAATCAGCATTCTTTATCAGTCACACACCAATCACAGTCATTCTCACCACGAGGCGGTCCATTTAAACATGACTCGCACCTACACTGATCTTGCTACACCATTGCTCACACTGCTGCTGACAAAGCTTGTTTCACGATGAAAGCTAAAAACTTCTACTGTGTTATTTCATTGTTTACCATTTATGCGCTGGTCATGTGGCTTCTTGAGCTGGATGATGATCTATTATGTATAAAGATGTGTCTTTGAAACCCAAAGATGAGAAGGGTCAGGGGAGAGGGCAGAAGACAGCAGTACTGTCCGTCTAGCTCCCGCCAAGCAAGAAAAAAAAAAAAAAAAAAAAAAATCTCCTTTGATTACAAACTGACGGTGGTTAAGATCCTCTACTCTCTGCTGCTATGTCTCCGCTCCTTTGGGGACAGTCATGAAGCGCTTTTTGAATTTTCGTTGCAAACCTTCAGGACCAGTCTGCTCCTTCTCTCACTACTTTCTTCATTTCCAAAAACATGCATGTCAAAGAACTGCCCTCACACAGCTGTAAATGTGCATACACCTGCCTCTACTCCTGCTAGCGTTAGCACCCCAGCTAAAGGGGCGAAACTTCATCCACACACCGAATAAGACTCCGTCCTTGGAGGTAATTACATTAATTTGGCTAAAACAATGTGATGATATTTGGCCTTTGATTTGTGCTTTTATTGTTCACTGCTTTAAATCCCGTAAAACGCAACCCTCTTCCATCAAAGCCTTGTAGCAGGTACTAAGGTACATTTAAGATGTGTAGATCCTTCAGCATGTTGCCTACTTTGAAATCCTTCCATTCGCTTCCTCTTCAACGGCCTAATAAGAGCATCCTGGAAGCAATGATAAGAGCTTTCCATTCCCATTACCTCTAGTGCACAAACTGGTGTCTCACTTAAGGCAGGGGTGTTTTGGTTCTTATGTAGGTTATTATTTGAAGCATTTTATAGTTTCCTCAGGTATGGCGAATACACAACGAGCTCAGACTCTTTTGACCCACAGCATAATCTCACCATTTCTGATTTGACTATAGACACTCGCATTACATCATCCACCTTTTAAACATTTAAAAATCGGACAGGAGGAGTAAAGGTTCATTAATTATCTCTCAAACTAATACTGCTAATATCCCCTATAACATGGTACCTGAAGTGGCGTCCTCAGGCGAGGCAAGACGAACCCCTGTCCCTGACATACAAAGGAAGGCTTAAGTTAAGGTGTTGGTTTACTGCACACCTCCATCTCTCTGCAAAACTTGAGGGACCCCTCTGAACTGTACACCTCTCACTCCTTCCGTATTGCTGCAACTATCTCTGAAGCTGCCTGGGTTCCCGCATCCACTCTAAAAGCCAGGGGTCGCTGGCCTTCAGGGCGCCTAGGAACTGTTGCTTGGGAGTAAGTGCAGCTCAACAGGCTATGAGTGCAAAGACTGAAGGACTCTATCATTTTGTGATCATAAATGCTGCATTTAAAGTGGCTGGCTTGGGTTCATCCATTATATATTTGGTATGACCTCTCCTGGGTTGCATGATTGCATCCCTATCAGAAGCAGTTTGTGCAGCTCAAGTCTGCAGCATGCTTGCTGGTACACATTTCACGGGCAAGGATCACACCACCAATGAGATACGTTTGACAAATGTAATAACGAGATTTGAATGAATCGTTTGTTCTCTTGATGCGGTGTGGGGAGGCTGTATGAAGAATCCACTGGACCCCTACAAACTTCCACCAAAACTGAACGGATCTTAAGAAGTTGCTGGTGTGGCCGGGAATGATTAGGCGCGTCTGAATTTGGTGATGAAGAAAAGGCTCTAAGAGACATCGATAATGAAATAGTTATGGTGACGAAATAGGACAACCCAGTGTTGGTTGGACAGATAAACAGCATGGGTTGCAGGCATCCTGGACCCTGATGTCCATGACTAAGCTAATGCTGCAGTTGGAGTAAGGAAACAGCATGGATCACTGGCATCTTGGACCCAATGTCCACAAGTAAGCGAAGCGCTGCGGTCCGAGTGGGGAGACGGCATAGGTCGCAGGCATCGTGGTGCCCGATGTAACCGGCCGGAATGAAACACTGTGGTCGGAGTGAGGAAACGGAATGGGGGTGTTTATGATGCAGATGATATAAAAGCAATTTCAGGTTAGTTGCTTTCCGGTGCTTTTAACGTGGACGTTACGGAGAGATTTCGGTTAGTATTTGTGATAAGCTGTGTTAGTAACGTGTGAAGACGATGTGTTTAATGGAAGATGATGCCTAAAATGACGATTGACTAGATGTACTAGCAACGTGCAACCCGGTGTTTGTAATGGCCAAGTGACGTTAGAGTAGCTGCACGAGAAGCTTGCAGCTGGTATATAGAAAAATGACCATGAAAGCTTGACTGAGACTGCCTGCACGTGAAACTCGAATACGAGAGCGAAAGAGTGGGAAGAGGGTTAGGTTTGCTTATATAGGAACCGGAAACTGTACTTCACAAGGTTCGATTATAGTCACATAGTTCATATAACAGAAGAATGACCTCTTCAGAATGCATGCTGCGTGCTATTCCATTTATGAATTTGAGGTCTGCAGCATGCCTGGTGCTACACATAGATTTATCCATAGTCTGGCTGATTCTTAGCATGGGTGTTATCTAGGCTTGGAGTTGGGTTGGAGTTGTGCGTTTTACTGAACATAACTCGATGAAGACGTGTGATCAGATTAAATGATGACGGGCAATCATGGCTTGCTCTAAATATTGGATTCTCTGATTCAGAATTTTTTCACTCTAGTGTATGCTCTATTGGTTTTATTGAAATATAAACACATAAAACGCTAATGTCCAAGTTAAGAGTCATCAGTGTTTAAGTCAAAGTCTACTTGCACTTTTCATCTGATTTTGTCAAGTCAATTCTAAAGTCATCAGATTTATGACTTGGGCACACACACATACAGATATGCCATAATGCCATATGTACATTAGGTCATTAGTTTAAACCACCATTCTATCCATTATACAATTCTTTTTTCAAGAGGAAAGAATACATCTGCAGTCTCTACCATTATTACTTCAGCACCATGCAGCTAGCCACTCATCTCTAGTAAGATGAGTGGCTTTAAAGTGTTTTAAAGCACATGTGTGGAAGAGAAAGACATTTTCTTCTTCTCTTGATGTTGCAGAAGAGATACTCTCAACACTGCACCTTTCCTACACTGATAGTAGATTCTTATATGACAAGTGTAATTCCACATTTTCATGACTCTGTTGAGTAACCATTAAATGTTTTTATACAAAATTATATTACCTCGATTTTTCAGAGAATAATACAATGTTCATTAATAATCTATGCTGCAACGATAAAAGTGAATCGTTGTACGTACTGTATATTGTCACATGAGAGTCCTACAGTCTGGAGATATTTCGCCACAGAGTTTTACATATTGTATGAGTACATGTCCTTAATGCTGTCTTTCTTCCCCTGTGACCAAATTGTGATCATTACTTCTTAACAGGCACAGTGCACATGAAGTACAGTACATGAACATGTTATTGTACTAGACACTAGGGTTGTCAAATCTGTGTAATAATGTGAATCCTTAGATGCGCAACATTGTTCTGACCGCACATTTTCTCAACTCCAAATACATGAAAAGCACTAACAAAAAGCAAGGTCCCTTGAAGAAAAGCATGTAGAGCATTGTGGAACAAAATGTAGACAGGAAAGAACAACATTTTCTCATGTCACAGTGAACATGAACAAAAAAAGCTTTTTTCAAATTAACCATACATGCATATAGTAAAACACATGTTTTTATTGTATCATGCAATTACATCACCATTACAGAACTATAGATACAAACTTTAACAATATATTTACAAAATTTCCAACAAAAGTCATCATGATTTGCACCATATAACATAGAAAAAAAGCATTTTAATATTTTTACATGTCAAGTTTAGTCCCTTCTATTTTACACAAGTAGCTACTGTGCGTGTTATACTGCTGTTGGGTGTTGAGCTCTGAGTGCTGCCAAAACGTGGCTGACGATAGCTACAGCTGCTGCTCCATTAATGTGCTGCTGTCACTACATTGCCTGTGTAGACACTGTGTTGTGCTCCAGATCCACCAGATGATGCTTATATATTGAACGTTAAATGTTGCAGTTGCAACTGAAGAAGTTATATGACAATGAAGACAACAAACAATAAGATGTTACCTTAGATGCGACAAATATACATGCATCAACCATGTTCCTCTCTTCATCTTGATCTTTCTGCTCCATCCGCTTGCATGTTTGATCTGCAAACACAAACACAGAGAGAACAAATATATCTTTGAATGCGAGTAAATATAAACACGATCACCAAATCAGAACAACCAAAAAGGTTATTATAGACAGAAAAGGAATCGCTAAAATGGTTGTTATGTTTATTGTTCTTAAAAGCTTTATTTATTCTTCTATATATTTTCTGATTGCTAACTAATTCTTTCAGTTACAGAAACAATTACATATCAAATGTTCAGTTCTTACATATTTTAATGACTTTCTATAATTTTTTGGAATTTTAAAATTAAAGAATGTTTAAAAGGTGTTCCATGTGGGAATGCTTAACATATTAAAACATGGTACCAATAGTCCCACTGCGCAATCAGTTATTATGTGTTTTATGTTTTGGCTAATAACTCATGAACTGTGAGGCATAGCAAAACAATACTGGCAAATTCCATTCCTGGGAATATGCCGATTCAACGGATATAGGCCATGCCTATTTGCACCCAGAAATTGCTCTGCCATTTCAGATTTTTTGCTCAGCACATTTTTTTGGTTCTGTTGGGGCATATTTAATTTTATTACATTTAATATTCACTAAACTTGGAACATGCCACATCTAGATCACCCTGAATGAAACATATGAGTTTGTTTTTGGGTATCACTTACCATCTGTCTGTAATTGATTACCAACAATTTGAAGGTGTGGCCTGGTGCACTTAGTGGGCCATAACTCTTCAATGCAACATTAGATTGCAACCAAATTTGGGAATGTTGTACATACAAACACACTGCAAAAGTGTGTAACATGTGATACACTTCTACCACAGAGGGTGCTACTGTAATTTTATAGCATGGTATTTCTACAATTCTGTTGTCTTTAAGAAAATGAAACTTTAGTCAGCTATGGCCTATTGTTCCTATATATGGCCTCCATATTCGTCTAGGTTCTGACTAGGGTGGGTGCTGACTAGCGCCAATTAGGGCATAGGATTATCTCGCCAGAGTGGGACTACCTATGCACCAGTGTTCGGTATGGGTCTGGTAACCAGGTGTACTAGATTTAGGCTGCTGTTGGGCAAAGACACATATGGTTACCTGATATTGTGCCACTGAAGTGACATTTAACCTGTACTCATTTAAAACCTCTAGCACACTTATTAGACCATAGGCAGAGGGGATGTGCGCAGTGGTTGACAGCGGAAGGGGTAATTGCACAAGAGAAGCTTATTGCTGAATTTTATTGCACAATGACTCACTGACATGCACTTATCTCTAACTTGCAGCTAGCATGGAAATATGTTGGACTAATCATTTATTGTAGCTTTTGCTCCAAGCACTAATATAATGCAATTCAAGACTGCACGCCACCAGTGGTTGTGCTGCTCTTTTCACCCCAAGTGACCTAAGTAGTTTGAACTGACCAAACAATCCAACCTTAACTGTCGAACTGCCACCCATAGCCCATTGCACTGCAGCTAGTGGAAATGAAAGCTTTGCAAGGTCCCTTATGTTGCCGTCACTATACAAATAAAGATTGCAGTTTTACTTGTTCCACCTTGCTCACACTGAAACTCAATATGGGATCTTTACTCAGGGTGTTGGAGAATGTAAGCTGTACCCTGAAATAAGCCTGAGTGTCTATGCAAAATGAAAAAGCCTTCATAAATCACTACTCTTTAATACTATATCATTAAACAGAAACTGGCATGTAAATCACTAGTAGTCTATATTATCCCCAGCGGGTATGTGTGTCTTGCCCGATCAGGCTGTCTGTCTCCCATCATGTCAGTCTGGTAGACTTCACATCCGGATCACTGTTATTATGACAATCATAAAGTTTAACAGGACACATTATTTTAGACACCATTATGCAATATCTGAAATGGAAAGTCAGTGTCTTGTCAGAGAGGCTGACTTTATATGTGCAGAATGTTTTTAGACATGAATATATATTGTACAAATACAAATAATCAGTTACTAAAATATATAGTTTTAGACTTGCATCTTAAACACATTGACACTATTTCTTAATGTCAGTGTAAGTACAGTTGTTCTAGAATCAAACATTAAATATATAATGATCTGCAAACTCTATTAAGTCTGCTGAAGAAAATAAAGCTACACTACTGTATATAACATCTATACATCTGCAGCTTCACATGAATGAGGGCCAAATGGGCATGTAGAATAGACTATAAAGTAGAAGTCACCAAACTTAAATAGGGACAGATATTATGGATTATGCTTAGAACAGCAAATTAGATAAAATTAAACACCAGACTGTCTCTCTCATATGTCAGACAGTCAGACAGGCCAACTATATATCAGTGTGAGTCATCTAACAGTGAACATTCCAGTCATGACTCACCATGACAAATCTGAACACACACACATACACAAGAACAATTGCTTTATGTGCTAAAACGTATAATAGTTCATTGTTCACAGTTAATAGTAATACCTCTATCTGATCAAATCATCAATCTGAGAATTGAGAAATTATAATGAGATGCAACAATTCAGTAGAGGACATTTTATTGTCCACTATATGCGTGCATGGTCATTTTACTACAGTCCATTTTCACCACTTCTACAGTCACGCAAGACCTTTTGATTATATTGAAAACACATTGAACACATGTTTTTTCACTCATGAGTCTAAACAAACAAAAATAAAGGCAATCACCAAACCACAATCATCAGCTCATACAATGACGATGTTGAAGTAAGAGAATAGAGGAGACGAGAGGAGAGGAGGTTGGAAAACGAAAAGTAACCCATTGTGACAGGAGAAATTAGAGAAAACCCTAAATACTTAAATTACATCCCCATCCTGCCTCTTTTCCTCACCCACTGTCTTTGTATACCTTCTGCTCTTTCTTTTTTAACTCATTTTTCTGCGTCTCTCTCTCTCTCTCTCTCTCTCTCCTCTCCTCTCTCTCTCTCTCTCTCTCTCTCTCTCTCTCTCTCTCTATCTCTATCTCTGCAGTCTATCGCTGAAATTTTCATGAACATTTCAAGTGTCATGTGTGAATGGGAACAAGGTTTGATATTCATGGAAATCTTTACCGCCAATTTCCCACTTCAAGACCAACTAACATTATACACAGTATAGCTGTAGTAGTACAGGGTTACATCCGTCTGATGAAAAACTCTTTCACAAGGAGCGAGTGAACCGATCATAAGACTTCACTAATAACATATTTGAATCCGCAGTTTGTTTACAGTTGCCTTGCCGATGCTTTCACAGGTGATTTGACTCGAAAATGTGTTGAATGTTAGATATATTACAAGAACATAGGCATTGGACAAAAAAAACTTCTTGTCCGCCATGTTCCTGTCTTTCGCAACATTCACGTACATCCTACATAGCTACATGGCCGTTGACATCCATAAGTTTTCCATTACCGCCACCTGCTGGACTGTCTCTTTCCCCATCTATTCCGGCATTACCATGGCATGTGTGGAAAGGCACAAGATAGAAATGTTCCTGAATGTAGCTGCATCTGTGAAGAGTGAAACTCACAAGCGGTGCCTGAAAGGTTTATCAAAGTAATTTACCAGGAACTATGTGTGAACGAGACTCCTCTCTCTCTCTCTCTCTCTCTCTCTCTCTCTCTCTCTCTCTCTCTCTCTCTCTCTCTCTCTCTCTCTCTCTCTCTCTCTCTCTCTCTCTCTCTCTCTCTCTCTCTCTCTCTCTCTCTCTCTCTCTCTCTCTCTCTCTCTCTCTCTCTCTCTCTCTCTCTCTCTCTCTACATGCCCTCCCCTTTTCCATTCTTTCTGTCAGTCTCTGTCTCTCTCTCTATGAGCAGACAGGCACAGACAGGGAGACTGTTGTTGTGCTTGCAGTCTGACACTATCAGCTCATAAATCCCTGTCAACAGCTTGTATGTCTCCTCTCCTTTCCTCCCTCCCTCCCTCGACTGGTGAAGGAGTGAGGAGTGGAGGAACCCAATGACCTACCATTGAGGGCTTGACTGGCACAACCACACTGACACACATACACACAGAGGCATGTTACATACATACAAAGATGATAGATAGATAGATAGATAGATAGATAGATAGATAGATAGATAGAAAAGCTGTGTTTCTATGACTTCCCTCCCCTCCCTCTGTCTCCCTCCCTCTCTCTTTTCCTCCCTCCTTGTCTTTCTTTCCCTCAGGCAATGTTTGCCAGCAGACAGTCGTCACTGACAAGCGCTTCCTGTGGTTGGGGGTAAACACCTGGGTAATGAGGCCACGCTGCACAACAACCCAAAAAAAAAAAAAAAAACACCAAGGCTTACTACCTTCATTCACTATATGCCAGGATATATAGACATACAATCAAGTCATGCAGGCATATAGGGGCACACGCACAGCCATGCACTTACACACATGCAGACAAATCCTGCAAAAACACAAATATAGACACATATGCACATAAACACACACCTCCGTACGTGCACATGCTTGGCTCAGACTGCTAAACAAGCAGTGAACCAGCCCAGCCATGTCAGCCAAAACTCAATATCCAAACTGACTGCAGCGTTAAAGGCACGCTGTAGTGAGTTGTGGTGAGGGGGAACGAACCGAAGTCAAGCTTCTTCTGTTCCCTCACCGTCACTAATAGTTCATCCTCCAAACTTAGAAACAAATCCCTCTCTAAGTGTTGTCAGTGAGAAACTCAGTTTAAAACAATTTTGCTGACTGACTGCAGAGCAAAGTTGTGCTGTGGTGAAGTGTGAGAGAACTGCAACTGAAGCGTGGAGCTGTCAGTCTGACTGCAGTGTTACTAACACTGTTTGTCACCAAAGGAGTTTGTCTCTGTTGAAGGGTGGTTCCAATGACCATCACTTAGCTTTAAGCACATGTCTGTTATGACATGATTATTAATATATGGCTGGCAACATACTGTATGAGACCCAGTCCCAGGTAAAATGATGGTTCTAATTGTCTTGTCAAACATGACTTTCATATTATAACTGACCATGGTCAGAAGATGAGTTGATGAGCGATTTGTTCAGAGTAGCTTGCTTCTGTTTGCTTTGCCAGTCAGTTCATTTTTCAAGCTTAGGTATTAGCTCTAAACTCAATGTGACCTGGACTTTTGTTACTTGAATTTTATAATGTGACGGGAGAGAGATGCCTCTCTCAGTACAGCTGTCTAACACAAGTAGTTTATTTTCTTCCTTTTTACACACATAACAGTGATTGTGTGTTGGGTTCCAAGCATTGCCAAAATGCAGGTGGCTTACACAGCAGTACTGTACCTGAATGCATCATATGACAGAAGCTATTGCTGCTGCTTTGCAAACATGCTGCTTACACTATGCATCCCGTGGTGACATTGTGTTGTTCTTGGCCTTAGACAACTTCAGAGAGTTATTTCTTTCCAAACTAGAAGGGCAATCTACTAAAAGCTGCAACAAACAGTACATTTTCATGTCACTCTTGTTATTTTAAATTGACTGATATCCAAATAAATTTTGTCACAACAAAATTACATCTTGCTGCTCTGCCTCAAAACATTGAGTACATATCAAAGCCCCAAGATTTTTTGTGTCAAAAGCACTAGAGTGCCAAGTGATTCACTGAAGAATCATCGTATTGTGTTATCTCTGGACAATACAGAGAAGCCTCAATCTCATGTGTCATAGGAACAACAGGAAAGCCTGTGGTGATTCATCAATCCTCTCAGACTAACAAAGCCTTTTAGTTTTGTAGAGGTTTAAATGCCCTAAGGAGATCACGCAAAGGCTGTTGTGTTAACTGATATTAACTTAAGCCCATATTCTCGGTATAATGTAGGTGCTTATGCATGCATACATATGGTAGTGTGTGCATGGAGTGTGGTCCTGTGTGTGTCTGCATATGTGCATGCCTGTGTGCGTGTGGCCCACACATGTCTTTGTGTGTAAAGGAAATGGCTGACAGTGAAAAATGTGACCAATTCTAATTTTAATTGCCAATGAAAAAAAGGCCTCAATATTTATGGGTTATGTCCAGATGAACAGGGAGAGATGGGTTTAAGCATGAAAGCATATTCCTTATCACAATTAAAAAGAGCTTTAACATGACTGCAACCCTTTGAAGTTAGATTAGCAATAATATTGGAGAGATTGGTCCTGACTTCGAACAATTGAAAGTGAATGGAGAAAAATAAATTATTTAACAGAGCCAAAGGTAATGCTTCCCTTGCGTTGTCTCTCTCTATTTTTTTTTCCTTGAATGAGCCTCGTGTTATTTTTTGATAGATTTTCTTGTGTGGAACCACTAATTTTTTTTCTTTTCAGCATGAAATTACTTTTACGTGACCATGAAAAAATATAGAGTCCAACCTAGGGACTTGATTGAAAGGACCAAAGAATAAAGAAAAAAAAACCTAATTTGACAGCGCAGTCTGAGATCCTTTTTTAAAGCATTTGAAGGCTAGAGTGACAGAAGAAAATCTCCCCAGTTGTGCATAAGGCACAGCTGTTGAAGAACTGTAATCACATTGAACTTTGAGTCAATAAAGTGTCTTGTTAGTGAGGATCTGAAGCCATATAGTAACTGTGTGTATCAGTGATCTAACAAAAAATAACTATGGACTTGAAATACCCATAATGAGAATGAGAAAAATAATGTAATTTAGCCAGTCCATATATAAGGACACACAAATCCATGGGAAGACACTGGAACTAAGAGCTGTGTAATTAGAGAGGAAGACAAGAGACAGAGAGAGAGCGAGACAGAGAGAGAGAGAGAGCTTAACCCACAGCACAGAAACAAGAAGACAGAGAGGGAGAGAGAGGTGACAAGGTTAAGAAAAATTCTCCCATGTTAACCTGAAAGAGAAAAGAGAGAGGAACAAGGAGGGCAAAACAGCAAACTCTGAGCAGCTGCTGAGGATTTACATGCTGTAAATTATTCATGTAATCAGCTGTAGGTGCACAGAGACAGAGAGAGATGGAGACACAGACAATAAGAGGGGGAAAAAACAGAGTTGCAGAGAGAGAAATATGTGAGGTCAAAACAGAGAGAAGGCAAACAGGTATTGTATACAGTAATAGAACACAAAGAGATAATGTAACACTTACCCTGGCGGTCCTGTCCTGTCTAGACCAGGTGATCTGTCTGTCTCTTACTTTGCCACACTTGAAAGAAACAGTGAGTGTGTTTACATTCATGTGTTATTCTCCAGTTAGCTTCAGATTTCTGATTCCAAGTTATGAGTGATGACTAATCATGAGAACATTATTTGTTTTTTAAAATCTTTTCTCAACTGTTTCTCTGATATAAGATGTGATTCCAGGGCTTTGTTTGTCTTCTTAAGAGCTTGTTTAAATGTTTGCTTGACAAGTCCACTATATAGCTGGGCTCCTCAAAGTCTACAATACAAGTAAAGGTCACTGCGCTTTTACAACCTATCTCTATTTATTTATTTATTCAACATCCCAGGCACCAAATAATGCTCCATTTCATTTACTGCATGTGTTTCTTACTGTTTATGTGATATAGATGGTGCATGGGGAAGTGTGTAAGAGCAGAGAAAGTGAAGCAACATTGACCTTAAAAACTGAAAGCCACCTGTTATCACTTAAATGCTGTGGTGTCACAACGTTTCTAGTTTCTGACTGAAATGTTCCACACGTTGACCACACTATGTAAGAATATATGAGAGCTTCTTCCTGGTATGTGGGTAACCAGGCACAAGCTTCCAGTTTTGACTTCTACCATACTGCCATTGCAAAAACTAAAAAGTTAGATAGTGAGCAATAGAATTCAACGTCTGACTCCGCTAATACTGTATGTGTATACTGTATTTTCCTATGCAGATTGCAAATATCCCTGCAGGCGATATTCAAAATATTATCACGGGAGGTGAACTGATACAGACTACAAAATCTACATATGTAACAGCAATTACATATCACTACAACTCCCCCTGTGGGTTTTGTTTTTTTAAAATGCATAGCAGAAAGCAAGTAAATGCAAAGTCTCACTTAAAGGATTAATCTTACTGACTTTTTATGGACTTTTATGATTGAATTGATATTGGAAAAAAAGGAAGCAAACAGCAATTATGCATGAATGTATAATCAGAAAAAGATTTAGAAAAAATGCCATTCCACTGAACAAATCATGCATCCACATATGCATTTCCTTCCTTTATGATCTGGTTACTTAGTGTCAGACTGTCTCTTAAATTCTGTCAACATGTCTTGTCTTGCACTCATTTTTATCTCCACTATAAAGTATGGTATACAGAATTCATCAGAAATACCACATAAAAACAACAAACTCATTGCACTCTTTCTGAGCTCAGTTATACACTTTAACGCCCAGGAGTTTTTTGAGAAGATGCTGATCCACAAATTCCCATGGGTTTGGTGGAGTGGACTGGAGCCAGTGGAAATTGCAAACAAACAGTGGAGCTGCTGTGTCTGAGGCAGGCCCAAACAACCTCAAAGCCCTCATTCTCACACATCACATCTGTGTGTGCGATTGTGCGTGTGTTTGAGTAGACGTGAAGGAAAGAGGGAGAAAGTGAGAAACAGAGTGTGTGTGTGTGTGTGTGTGTGTGTGTGTGTGTGTGTGTGTGTGTGTGTGTGTGTGTGTGTGTGTGTGTGTGTGTGTGTGTGTGTGTGTGTGTGTGTGTGTCCTTGTGTTTGATTGCAAGGCCTAGAAGGCGTTTCAAAGGCATTACAGCATTAGATTTATGAGGGCATTCACAGTAACACTGGCAATAAAACAAAGATCCCAGCTCCTGTCAAAAGTTCATATTAGGTCTTATTGTGGCCAGAGAGTGAGGGAGAGAGTGAGAGAGGATGGAGGTATAGAGAAGAAGGTGAAACTGGGATAGACAAGTAAGGTGAGGGAAAAACTGAGAGACACTCAGAAAAAGAGCCGGAGAGCGGAGGAAACAAACAGAAAACAATTTCAAGATGGGGAGAAAAAGATCTCTCATGACAGGCCAAAGGCGAGAAAGGGCAAAACCAACAATTCAAAGAGCAACTGAGAGAAACAGTCACCAACTCCCCCTTTCTCTCCCAACTCTCCACCCCATGGTTTTAGTGGCCAAGCCCACACCACATTATGGGTCCCTGGGTTTTTTTATAATGGCTGGGTGTGTTCTGATCCCGCACTAAAGTCATCGCCAGTTAAATCCCATTCCAAATTAGTGGTGGGAACCAGAATGAAAAAAGATAAGCAGATTGGTTGAGGAACAATTAAATGCACTGAGGGAAAACAATATTTCCAATCAATATTTCACATCATGGGGTGCAATGATGCCACAGAAGGCACATAACTTTTACCCATGACGCTGTGGATTTCAACTAATGACTGAAAATATGTGTCATACAGCATAGCATGCAAATCTCTCTTCTCCTTTTTTCACACCATTCTCTACTTGATTATACTTTATACTGAGTAGGAAATAGAAAATGATTTCTTGCAAACACGTTATATCTATCGTAGTAAATGCTATTACCGAAAAAGGTCTTTCATTGTTGACATTTTGAATACAGCGTGATATATTGATACATGACACCAGTTGAATCTTAGCTTGTAATCTTCTATCAAATTTATCTGAGGGGAAAAAAAAGTCAAAAGTTGTCAGTTGTATTATAAAGTGTGTACAGAAATTTCTATTTTTAGTGAATATTTTTGGTGAATTGTATTTCATTGCCTTCTCACAGAAACAAAAAAATGCTGTGGTATGTTAGACCACTTCAAACTGAATTCTTCATTCAAAACACATTAATGACTAAAAGATATTCATTTGAATTACTGTAACAAAGGGAGATTGGGGGTCTTCAACTAACAGATGTATGTGGTGAGCAGCTCTTTGAAGGGATCAGTCTTGATATATTGAAAAATGATATATTATAAAATAATTGTAAGGCAGGATACAGTCCATGATGTCAAATGGCATTCCTGTTACTTCGTTCACATCACATTTGTCCTTGAGTAAATCAGAACATATTCTAACAGTCATAACACACACAGAGGACTATTTGTAAATTCACACAGTACACATAATGTAGTTGATGTTAAGAATCTTTGGAATCACTAATGTAAAAGTGTCACTGTTGATATATAGTTTCTGCTGTATGGATACAATCTGGCATGTCTATGACTGAAACATCAATCCATGCCTGAACTGGGCACAAAATAACTCATGAGGTGAGGATTAAATGTGAAGATTCATCATTTATTTAATACTCTATACACTCTATAGCATGTGTTTCTCAGAACACAGAAGGGTTGGTTGCTAGTAGTAGTAAGGGCATATTTTAAATCTTGCATGGCATATATCATAATAGTTGAGCTTGTGGAACTATTATTTCAAAGACAGGCTCTAAGATGTGCCACAGTCATCCAGCAATCTATCAGCACTCTCCAGTATACAGGCTGTAACAGTGATGTTTTTTCTTGTTAATTGATCTAAGCTGCAAGCATACATTTAGCTTTTACATGAGTCAGTTTTTGATTATGGCTTGCTGTTAGTCTTAAAACTCAGTAGAGTTTATGTCCTCTTCTCTGCCTGATCCCTTTCTTCTCCCACAGTGTTTTTGAGGCAACAACAAAGTTTTTCTCAGTGGTATATTTGAAGTCAAATGTGCTGACTCGCAGCATGGCCATGATGTCAACATACTGGAATGCACCTCCGTCTCTGGAGGGGTGGAAAGGCGAGTTTAGATTTGATTGACAGCTGGTGAGTCAGGCCGCTGAGTGTGGAATGTGTGCTGAAAGCAAGAAAGAAAGCAGAGAGAGAGAGAGAATGAGGGGACGTTATGACTGATTGACTGTACCTACTGAGCAATTAGAGTGAATTAATTGGTCGGTTGTCTCTTCATTGGACTGTTATTACTCAGGAAAGCATTTAAATGTGAGCTAATTGACGTAATTGTTCTGAAGATGACAGAACTCCTGTGGTATTACAGAACACACTGCGCTTTTCCTCTGTGGGTTAACAATGCACTAAATGGTAATTGACAAAATGTTGCAATTTAGAGAGGGGAGGCAGCAGTGAGAGAAAAAGAAGAAAGGCAGCAGGAAGTGGAAAAGGCAAAAAAAGAGAATTAAAGCAAAAAAAAAGAAATAAGTGTGTGTGTGTGTGTGTGTGTGTGTGTGTGTGTGTGTGTGTGTACATGTACATGTGTGGTTCAGGTATTCCTCATGTTGTGGGGACATACATCTGTTAACACACTTGTGTTGTAGGGACTCACCTTCCACGTGGGGAAAAGCAGGACGTACCCTTAATGTAAATCAATATTTTTAGGATAAAGAATTGGTGTAAAGTTAAAGTAAGTTTACGGTTATGTTAATGTCAGAATTATGGTTAGGCATGTGGTGGTTATGGTAAAGGTTAGGATTAGAAATGAAGTCAATGTAATGTCTTCTGAAATGATGGAAACACAGGTAGAGGAAGAGAGTGAGTAAGGGAAACAGGCAAAGATGGGGATGGGATTTAAATCATTATGATTTTGTCTCATTTTTACTTTCACAAGGACTTACTCCACTCCTCTCCTTTCCTCTCCTCTCCTCTCCATCTCCTCCTCAATTATCATCATCATTGTATGAGCTGATGCTTGTGGTTTGATGACTGCCTTTATTTTTGTTTGTTTAGACTCATGAGTGAGAAGCCATGTGTTCAATGTGTTTTCAATATAAACCAAAGGATAGTATTTGTATTGCGTGACTGTCGGAATGGTGACAAGGACTGTAGAAAGATGACCATGCACGCATATAGTGCACAATAAAATCTCCACTGCATTGTTGTGTCATATTAAAATGTCTCATGTATCATATTTTATGTTTAAGATGATCTGATTAGATCACACTTGGGATAAAAAGCAAGTGCCCTTAACGTAAATTATTAATTTTAGCATAAAGGAAATAAAGTCAATGTAATGTCCTCTGTAGTGATGAAAACACGACTGTGTGTGTCTGGGTGTGTGGATGTGTGCATGTTTGAACAGTATGGGGTTGAGGTCATGGAAACTTAACCGTCTGTGTGTTTTGGCCTGTGGATTAGCCAGGACATGCCTCCACTCTGGCTGGAATGCTTCTTTATATCACCACACACACACACGCACACGCACACACACGCAAGGTCAGTCTTAGAAATTAGAGCAGTGTCTGAGATGACCTTGTCAGGCTACTTCTATAAACTAAAAACTTTATAGGATTTATAAATGATCCATCTAAAGCACTAACACATTTTACATCATATATTCTTGTAGCTCAAGCTCATTGTGTATTTATGACGTTACTAACTCATAAACTTTAAATGTTGATACCGCTTTTAATATTTAAATGTGTGGTGAATATTTGATTAATTGTGTATTATTAATGCAATGCGTTATTGTTTTTTTTTTAAAGATATAAGAGTTTTCAATTAAACCTGAAATGAGGTCTGTAGAAACATAAAGTGGATTCTGTGTTTACAACCAAAATCAGAATGGAAAGTCTCATCACCAAATCCTTATGTTTCAAATTCCTATTTTTAAACATCTTATCTGAGAGAAACAACAAATACGCTCAAATCAATATGTTCAGAGGAATGCTTTTTTTATTTGCAAAAATGTATGAATTCTATTAGAACAGCCCCTCCATATACAGTATATTATTCAAGATCAGCACTCTTTGATTTGTGTTTAGCTTTGGATTCACCCACACGTACACCCCCGAGTTGTAGGTGTACTTATTCAGTAATAGGGGACATACATATGAGCAAGGCAAGGAGTTGAGAACAAGTAAATACACAAAGGAAAGAAAAATACTTGAGCCAAAATAAATATGACTTTAAAATGAGTGTGATTTGTGTATAATTACAATACTTTAAAGGTCTCATGTTAATACAGGATTACCAAATTAAATTATGTGCATAAATGTCCCTATGTTTTATCTTGCCCCATCTGAAAGGAATTGGAATTAATACAGGTGATAGAAGTGGCATAATTACTTGTTTTTACGTGTTTCTTTTATTAAAAGACATTTACAGTTTGTATGTTTTAAAGAGACTGAATCAGTGAAAGCAAGTGCTGAAGAGACTATAAATGACTGAACATGTCCCCTGTTGAGTACTCAAAATTCTCTAAAAAGATAAAAATCCACCCTCCACCTGGAAAGTATTAAAGTATCTTACAGTTGGGCATATCGTTCCCTTGGTGTACAGGAAATGCCTTATTTCTCCTGAACGGAGCCAGCCTTGACCAAGGAAGTGGCTAACCACATGAAGCGAGTGTGATCCAGTCTGTTTACACACAGTAATTTGTACAGGTGAGAGAGGATGGGCTGCTAGGACGAATACAGCAGAGCCTTGTGTAGTCCCCACCACTAGGGAGAGGAAGTTGTTTGGAAAAGTTGTGAATTCATTTCATTCATGAATTCC
The DNA here is from genome assembly GCF_027409825.1 of Scomber japonicus. Lineage (NCBI taxonomy): Eukaryota > Metazoa > Chordata > Actinopteri > Scombriformes > Scombridae > Scomber > Scomber japonicus. The sequence continues at coordinate 16,067,222 of NC_070587.1, read as the reverse complement.
AGACCAAAATTTGTACAGGTTTTAAATCACTTATGTGAAACAAAAATAGCTTTGAGTGAAGTATGAATCTAACTGATATTGATCACATTATAGTATGCACACGTAGCACTTTAATATAACATATCCCTGGAACCTAAGAAGCTGAATGCAACTTTATTTAATAACAGTTGCCTCATGCAAGTAGCTGCTAGAGGTTAGGGTAGCTCAGTGGTTACAACTGTCCCTTCAAAGAAACACATGTCGTGGATTTAATGCTGACCAGGGCCAGCTTGCAGCCTTTTTGTAGATTTTGCATTTTCTGTTATGCTTGTGTAGCTTTTAGCCAGGTGCTCCAGGTTCCTCCAGTACCCATTGCATGCCATAGTCACATTTTAGCAGAAAAAAATTCTGTTGGTCAATGGTTGTAAATCTTGAGTTTGCTCTGGTCTGGCTTATATTTTTTCCTTTTCTTTTCTCTCTCTCTTTATCGGTTGGACAAAGTGGCCAAGTGTGTTCATTTGGTCTGTTGTGTAGACCTGTAGTCTTGTGATAATGCTGTGGGGTGAGGACCCATAAAAGTTTCAGTCTGACCCGGTCACATGGTCCTTTGCAGCATAACAAAAAGACAAATGCAAGCTTACACAGACACAAACACACATGCCTGTGAACACTAACATCCCTCCTGCTCCTCCAAATCTATCCAATATTTATTTGAGGGGGCAACACTTGACAAAAAGTTTACAAAGAATTTCGTAATTAACCTGGTTTACATACATTAGCCTAATTGGAACGATTTTTTCACCACTCATTATAGCTAAGGTGATAATCAGTTAAAAATGTACCTTTTAAAGTCTGTACATCAGTGTAGCATGCCTGTTTGGTGAAGTGACTAATTGTTTATTGAGTAATATACCAATCTCAGATGAATTTGCAGCTTTGTATTACCCCATTATATGTGCAAAATGTATTGGTGTGAAGATCAGCAAAAGTTAAGGATGGGCCATGAGTCTTTTGTTTTCATAATGTTTACTTTGCATTTTTGGAAAAAAAACTTGAAGGTCTATTTCCTTGTATCTTTTTTGGTTTACTGCTCTCTTAATTTATTGCATGTCCTTTCTGTTGCTTCATTATCTGTTTATTATCCTGCCTCTGTGGCCTCCCTACTTTCATTCACTCTCTTGAAGTCCTCTACCACAGTTTACTGAAAATGTTACTTTTTTCTCTTTTCTTCTACCTTTCTATGTGTCTTCAAGGTTACTGAAGAAGGTTACTAACTCTGCCTTTCTTTCATGTTTTGCATAAGAAAGGTAACATTATTGTAACCCTTGTTCTTCAAAAACAGACAGCGCCCTCTACTGGACACCCTCCAATCACATGCACACATTGCCCAATGAAATGTTTATGTATCTCACTGCTCCTCTGATCCCGAAACCACTTCAGTGGACAGTGTAGGTGTGGCAGAGTCCATAGTAAGAGAGCTCTGCTTGTGCTTATGGAACAATATCATAACCGTCATCTTGCACAGGCTCCGCTCTCTAGTCTCTACTTGAGCTCTACTGGACTCTATGGGTACAGTAGGTTAAGCCCATTTTGCACTGCCATGACATGTCAGCAGAGTGTTTCACTGAGTCATATCGACTATCCTTCAGTCACCCACCTACTACTTTATAATCCAAACTGGTCAGCAGAGCAGTAGGGGATCATTTAACATGAACTAGGGTAAACCATGACCTAGCCTCGTTGGGGTCACACGTCATACAACAGATGCCCTGCATACCTGGGGGGGTGGGGGTTTTCGATGTTGATTCGAACACAGACCTTAAAAATGAGGCAGTAATGTCCAAGAGACAGACCCTTATGAAAACAGACAAGGCATAGACCAAGATGCTGCTGTGCATGTCTTTGACCACTGAATGAGGCAGTTGACGCTGATACACCACATATGGAATGTGTGCGGACCATGTCTGCCTGTAGGCTTGAGAAATGCACTCATAAAGCCAATTAGCTCTTGAATAGGGCTTTACCTGCCACTATTTCTCCATGGCAAACAAACAGCTGTTCAGTGTACTGAAAGGGTTCCATGCATTCAACATAACATTCTGACTCATTGTGTCACAAGTGTTGGATACCAAGAGGACCACCTGAAGTTCGAGGAGGTTGACGTTGATTTCCCTGAAGGCCATACACCATGTCACTCTCCCCAGACATGTATCCCCCCAACTTGACCCAGTGGTGTTCGATAAATGCCACGGAGACCCCCAGTACACCAGTCCTCATGCACTGATGGGTTCAATGATCAGCATGTAGTGCTTGTTTCTGTGCAGACTGGCAAACTACCATTGCAGGCAGCACATGTTCAGCAGCCCCAGTTGAATGACTGGGTGGCCTATAGCCATTAGCCCCAACCCCTATGAAAGTTATCACTGATGCTCCCTGCAGCAGTCTGAGGACTGCCTGCTTGCAGGGTCATCATTCTGGGTTATGGCAAAATGGCCCATTGAATGATCGAGTTGAGCATGACTCCCAGATTAGCAAGGCTGGGGGGTACTCTTCTTCAATTCAGTCTCAGTGTTTTGTCCATTCCCTCTGATAAAACTGTGTCAAAGGACAGCCAGCTGGGGGGCAGCAGCCAAGAAGCTGTGATCCTCTGATTCTGCCCTCTCCACTGCCAAACCTTCCATAAACAAAAGATTGTCCCATGGGCGGCCAGTACTGAAAGGGCCGAGCTGATTGAGTGGCTGGTGAATGCATCACTGTAAGCTGCCTCAACACAGCGTTAGATGTTCGTACCCTACCATATTTGCCAGAGAAATAACAGAGGAGCAGAGCAGACTCTGTCAGTGGTTAGTGTGTGGGCCTGGGACATTACTCTCTAAGCAGGTAGTAATACCACCTGTCGAATTATCATGAAGCAAAGAGATGAGCTGTGTATACCAGTCCCTTGTGGGTAGCTGAAGGATGTTCTTCACCACTGTTTGGTGTGGTTTCGGTGTTGGTTCAGAGGGAAGTTATGGCAGTGAGTGCCTTGCATGCTTTGCCACCATGGCCATAACGTTCAGGAAATCATGGAAAACTGAGGTCAGTGGTGGATTTCTAAAAGTCAGCAGACACAGTTGCAGACACAGGCAGGAGGATGTCATCATCATCCATCAGCAAAACCGCTGCGACGGTCTCAGCTGAGGCATACAGCAGTGGCAGCAGATAACCAAACAAGGTAGGGTACTTATCTTCATCTTCTGCTCTCATCACAGCAGAGTGAGACGTCACACAGCCAAAAATGTTGCTGGTGTTCAGTTGAAGAAAGTCCCTGGCAGTGCACGCAAGGTGGTGGCTGCATCAAAAGAAATGTCTGTCAAAAGCAACAATGAGACCGGGGCAGCAACGAGTCTGGAGTGGCAACTCCATCTGTGTAGAAATAAGATCAGTGAGGTGATTTTGCCATTGCTTGAGTGAGAAGGATGAGAGCAGCAGCGGGATGCTGCCTTTTATACTGTGAGATGCAGACGTAATCGCTAGTCACCTCATGGTTGGCCACTATGTACATGGAAATTTCAGTGGGCGATTGTGTGCATGTGATTGGAGGAGAATACAGTCCTGTAGAGGGCTACCCATACAGTCTTGTGTTACTTACCATATATCCTTCCTCTTGTGGTTTTACCTCTCCTGTGAGGTAATTCAGTCTTATTTACAACCTCTCTCTCCCTCTCTTCTCCTCCAATCTCCATCCGTCATCATTGCTGATCATTCATCACTGGTACAGGTAGATGTAGAGGTTATTTATGTATGCTTGAATCTCAGCTACGTTGACCGTCCTTGCATTTGTGGACCACCCTCCTTCAACTCTTTAGCCATACTTATCACAACTTCTTTCATCCTTTTCCATCCATCCTTTACTTCAGAGCAGGGTTTTTGAAGCTTTGCTATTGATAAAATCATTACTTTCTTCTTCTTTCCATCACTCTATCCAACTCTGCAGCTTTGCCAAAAGTTAGGTCCTTCTTGCGGTTTTCTCATTCATCATCCCACTATTCCTCTCCATCTCTCTCTCTCTCTCTCTCTCCCCCTCTCTCTCACTCTCTCTCTCTCCCTCTCTCTCTGTGGTGATGTTATTTGAAGTTATTTTTTGGCTTCATTTGTCAAACTTTTCTTATCCTCTCTCATTCCCTGCCCGACGTCTTCTCCCTCTATGCTCTTTCCTCAATCCATGTTTCTATGCTGTAAAAGTTGTTTCAATTACAGACCATATGCAGCACCCTCTCTTTCAAATCACACACAAATGTTGGGGTCGATGCTTATCCCTCTTCTCAGATGAAAGGCAGTACAGAAATCCCAAATATCTGACCACAACAAACCAGGCCACACAGTCAACACCACCCCACACGATGGGATTGTTTGTGTGTACGTGTATGTGCATGTGAGGAGCATCAAGTGTAAAGTATGAAGGGAGGCGAATACAGTATATGCACAGAGAACACAGACACACACTTACTCCATCTCACACTTTTATTTATTTTTCCTGCTTTATTTATGTAGCAATCCCCTTTCAAATCCAACTCGCACCTGTCCTTCTGACTGATCGGCTGCCCTCTGTTTCTTTTCAAAGTGTATAATTTCATAGACCTTGAGCAAAAATGGAAGAATGGGCAAGAGAGAGAGAGAAAAACACAGCTAAAGTAATAACCTGATTTCACCACAGTTGGTTTTGATTTAAGAAAGGAAGAGTGTGTCAGAAAAGCAGCAGGCGCTATCCTGACTCGATTCCATGCCAGATTTTTTTGAAGAGAGAGGTGAGAGAGAGAGAAACAGAGAGAGACAGAGAGAAATAGAGAGAGAGGGGGGGGGGGGTGGAAACACTGAATGAAAGCAGAGACAAAATGAACAAAGAGAGATAGAGACACTGAATCTCACTCTATGCCACTAAGATTAAGTCAACTGACCAAGGTTATTACAGTAAGCTAAAACCAAATTAAAAAAAGACATACAGAAAATGTCTCTAGTTTGTCAAATGTGTCAACACAATAAGCATGAGGAGGCATTGGTACACAAGTTTATTGAGACTGGGATGTCTACATGACTGTGAGTCAATTGCCTTTGCAAAGTGTTGTGTTTTCATTGTAATACCTACTTCTTAAATCTTTCTCCTGGCAAAATATTCCCCATAATATAGTAAAATAAAAATAAAAATAATATTGACACTAATTCAAACTAAATTAAACCCAGTCTGGAAACTAACTGCAACCAAACTGAATAAAATACGACAATGAAAATAAAAACCACAGAAAAACTCTGGAAATGACACAAAGAGACAGAGATACCATTGACTAAATGGGCCCGCTACAGAGGCAGGGAGGGGCAGATAGAGAAGGACGAGTGGGAGGGTATTACCAATGAATGAATTTTTAATAGCATTGAGATCAGCCATACCAGGAGCTCAAACAGAAATAAATTGCCTCCATAATTTAAACCTCTTTTTATAAAAATGTTGCAAAAGTACGTTGGGTTTTTTTTCTCTACCAATTTGGTTCTTAATCAGTCAGCAAACATGACATCTCTGACACCAGGAAGCAAGGGAGAGACCCTGACAACAAGACAGACAGGGACAGAGAGGCTTACGGATGAATACAGCACTGCACGCCACTCACACCACACACACACAGCCAGTTGATTACCCCAGGTGTCTGTATTCACACATGAGGAGCGTTTGAATTTTAAACCCCTCCCCCCCAAAATAAAAAAAAAAAACGTGTGTCAGCCCTCGCCCATCTGTCTGTCACCCTGCTATGCCCTGACAATACCAGAAGCACAATTAATGTAAAGCTGTGAGGATGTGCCAATTTACCCCCAATTTCCTGCTTACAACATCAGACTTTCCTTTCAAATGTGTATTTTTTTAGCATAATATATGAGGCGTGCCATTTTCTTTGCCAAAAGCATCTCCATATCAACGGGGATGTCCCAATTTGCCGATTTTGAAGCACATCCCAATTTGGTGCTTAAAACATTACAGTTTTAGCAGTGATATTCAAATGTGCATGGGCTATTTGAGTCCAAAAGGATGTTCCATTTTGCTGCTCACATTAGATTTGCTTGCAATTCAGTTTTCTTTGAACGTATATTCAGAAAAAAATCAGAATTCAGAAATTCAGGACAAAAATAAAAAAATAGTTGCAATTTGAGAAAAAAAAACATAACATACAGATTTTTATTTTTATTTTTTGCAAAGGAATGGAAGATGTCAAGCTGTGAAATGTTCAGTTAACTCATTTTTATTCTTTCTTCTGCATAACTATGATTTTGTACATTTTGCTTTCTGTCATGTACAAGTGCTTTGTACAGCTTTGTTCAACTGCTTTATTCATACATACAATAAAAAGAAAAATATATCTTTTGTTGGGTTGATTGTAGTCTGCCATCAACTTGAAATAAGGCATTCAACTAAAAAGAGAAAAATATGTATTTCATTCTCTATCTTTGTGTTGCAACAACGCAAACATTGATGGAAGTTATTATTCACAAATAGCAGCCACTCAGCAGTTGCCTTGTTTCCAATCAAACTTCACTGGAAAATACATTCTCATAGAGGTGGAACACAATTGTATGAAAAATGTGACGCAAATGAGTAGTTATTTTCTATGCAAACTTAAAACTAAAGAAAATAAACAGTCCCAAACAACAGTTTCAAAGAATGCAACCCTTTGCTTAAGATACAGATGGGTAAAGTGATTAATGGTCAGATTATTTCTTGTTGTTTGGGACATCTGTTGAGATATTTTTAATTTCAGGTAAGGACTTGATTAAAATTCCAGCCAGCAGTTTCAAAAAGTTATTTCTATTTTGAAGGGAGAGTTCACCAATGTGGTTTTAATAAGTACAATAGCTCAACAACTCCCAAGTTCTTAGAGTTTGATGGCTGTATTCTCTTTCCCAGGATGAGTAAATCATAATGCAGCACTCTGACCTTGTGCAAAGTTACTGCAAGTTATTCCAACAAACTTATAATTCGTCTTTTTCTAAAACCCTATCTTTATACAGCTATGCCTACACTTTCTCTTACAGGTAGGATGCAGAAAGAAAAGAAAGGGACAACATAAAGAGAATAAAAATGATATTATCCTTTAAGCCTCCCTTTCTTCACCCCTGTTTATGGTTAAATCCATGGTTTTCCTGTTGCTTGTATGAATGGGCTTTTTCTTCTTGTCTGTTGGCCTCTACTCTATCTCTTTCTCTTACTCTGTCTATACTGGCCCAGTTTAGGTAGCAGAAATCAAACTATGCATGAATTATGTCACTTTGTGTGTCCATGTGTACATGTGTTTACCATAGGTGTTGGCTGCTGTTGATTGTTGTTTACATAATGCAGAGGATAGAGGCACTATTTATACTTTACAGAATTGTGACTATTATTACACAGAAAATGAGCAAGTAACATGATGCCACAAGTTGATGAAACTGAAGGGTACAACATAAAGCAATGCTTATGTAGGTTAGGAATTTTCATGAGTTGTAATGTCTATAATATTTTGTAGCTGATGCCCTTTGCTTTCTTTCATTCCTTAAACTTACACCAGTCAAGAAAAAACATAACTTTACTTGTGTGAGGCAGGCAGACATTAGACTCAATTAAACAACTGTATTGTATTTTATTTCAATATAGTTGATAACACATACCACAGGCACAGTGCAAGTACATTTATCTAGCTGCTAACAAGTATCACTATAATGTTACTTTTCATGACAATACTTTCTCATGCCTAATATGGTAGCAACTGTAATAAAAATAATAACTGTTTAATAGACAGTTTTACAATAATCAAAGTTTTATGGCTTCTATTCTGTTCAACTTCATTCAGACAAAACTGGGACTAACTCACAGTGTGAGTGTGTAATTATAGTTAATACAGTAGCTAAAACGTACACATTTAACACTATCGTATAGAAGCAGCGGTATTCCTTCCTGCACCTATTCTTATTAACAAGGGCACTTACAATGACTCAAATTAAAACTCCCATTAATCCGTCAGTGTAATCCTTCCATTGCATGGAGCGGTCTATTCAGCCAGAGTGTGGATTAGAGAACACTGAGACCCTGTGTTGGTGGTCACTGGTGTATAACACCTCATAAAGATAATATGCTGTGTGTGTGTGAGCGTGTGTGTATCCTGCTGTGCTGGTGGTCAGCATTGTATAGCACAGAAAGCATGTGTGTGTGTTGGGGAGTATGTTGTACATGTGGATAATGTGCTTCTTTTCTCCCTTTGTGGTTACCTGGTGAAGGGGAAAATCCCTATGAGGTGGTCTTCTCGCAATGTGGACTACTGAGAAGGGGGCCTGTAACAGAGGAAACAGTGAATTAATAAAATAAGCCCCCAGAGTTGAACACAGTTGAACTCATAAATGGATGGAGGGGACAGTCTGGCTGGGGATCACAGATAAAGTGTCATCATTTGCAAATGGCTGTCCATCCACAGGTTGACACTGGTGCTCATCATTTAGTAAAAGTTGATGAATGCTGACAATATTTCGTGCTATCCCTCAGTGAGTAGGGTGGTCTCATTGAGATCCAGTTCTCATTTACAAAAAACAAAACAACCTATAAAATTGAAATACATTTAATAACACACTTAAGCCATTATATTAAAAGTCCAAGACTGTAAAAATAATTACATAAAGCAAATACAAATGTTCAATGTGAGAATTCAACACATTATTATTAAGAAGGAGAAATGAGAATGGACAGTGTATTTCAACAGGCAAAATGTGACAGGGGAGCTTCAAGGGAGCTTCAGCAGAAGTAATGGTTTCTTTATGTGTGGCAGCAGGATTGGATGAATGACCATCATACCCCCTTTTCTGCCAAATTTATTCTGTTGGTGTTCCCTGAAGTGACTGGCACATTGCCAACAGTCACTCCGAGTCCTCATTTCGAGTCCCAAATGCCACAAATGAGCTGCCTCTTACTGTCTTCATTTTCATTCTAAAAAGCAATTCTGACTCCAAGTCAGCCTTTTTTCTTTCAAAGAAATTTAGTTTACACTAAACACTTTTTGTCAGTCACTCTTTCCCCAACAGCCCATAATGTTGCTTACACTGCATCCTTTATTTGTATGTCTCTAAGTATCTATAAAATCCTAATTTCCAACCCCCACAGTGAAAGAGAGAATAAATGCACCTCTTGACCCCACTGCATCTCATTCTCTGAGATCATTTGTTAAACGCAAATTGGAATTGGTGGGCAAAAACGCAGATGGCGAATGGGAAACTGAAACAGTAATAATAATAAACATTTATATCCCTCTGCTGCGGTATGGGAAAATCTATACTGTACAGCCTTCATACAATCATGAAAAGATATCGGCCAGAGATGCACGGCTGCACAGCTCTCACTGGAGCCTGGAATGAATGTATTCATCACACACTGTTGTTGTATCCCAAATGGGCACAATCTTAAAAGGTGGTCCTAAACATAAAAACAGTTTATCTTCATTTGAAGCATTGATGCATAGTGGTTTGTAGGTGTGCATCTATAAAGAGATGTACAGTATGTATATATTCATGGCTGACTTTTATAGCCATGAAAATTAGGCCCACTGGTCTACAGTGGCAAACAAGCACATATTATTCCATTTCAGCATCACCGTGAGCTTCTAGAGGAGTAAAGCTGAGCATTGATAGTTCATTCTGAACCATCTATCAAGTCAAGTATGTTCAGAACTCAACCCTCTGTATACTCATGATTTAGTCTGCATTGGTCTGGTGATAAGATACTCTTTGTCACCAGATAATAATAAGGATAAACATCGATTTGTTCAACTATGGTTAAAAAAAGTGTATCCTCTCTTTCTTCTTTGTGTTATTTTCAAGCACATTTTATTGGTCTATTATAATTTTATTAGACTAACATCTGTTTCCAACCTGGTTTTTCTGTCAGTATCACTAACCTTGATGTGATTTGGAAATGTAACATTTTGCTGTTACTAATGTCCCACTTTCTTTCTACGCTGTTGTGGCATTCCTGAGATGTATTGCTTGTGGAGTGGGACCAACGTCTTCCCATTAGACTAGCGCTACTTGTGAGCCTTGTGCCATTTTTTCTGCTGCAACCATTTATCCATTTTTGCAAGCATACTGGAATGTTTTCCCAGCACACTGAACCAAATCATTTCCAGAAAATCTTGCAGTATTAACGCAGGATAGATGTACCATGGTCATGCTGTAAAAAAACATGGGTGGGCACGCACAAAGTGTCAGGTACAGTGCAGAACAAAAATCTCCTAATCCCCTAACTCTTTGCTATTCATTATTATTGGGCAGCTGTCCCAAATACATAAGGCCCCTACCCTGCTCAGCCCAGTCTGCCAAGCTCCAACTCTGGGTTTGATGTTCCTCCAACATCCAACAGGCTATGATTATTTCATTCCTATTTTAACATAACACATCAATTATTCAACCTTTGCTAGACCAGATTTGATTTTTTTTTATTTAACAAAAATTACTGTGTGTGTGTATGCGTGTGCATCCACCCATCTAAGGGGGGACTGCATATAAAATCTTCTGCAAAGATAATACCTCATGACTGATGGATGGTGAAGGGGTGGAGTAGAAGAAGAGAAAAAATGCAAGTACTCTGGAATAAATGATGACTGCATTAGCATAGGATGGCAAATGCTCCTTTCACTCTGCGATAAATTGCCTCCCATCCTCAGGACAAACTGTCCACACAACAAGTGTAACCATGACAGTGGATAGTGTGTATATGTGTGTCTGTGTGTGTGCTAGTGACTTTCTTGTGCAAATTCTGTTGGATTTCTTGTCAATTACTCTTCAGAGTACAGAAATGCAGTAGTAGCATTGAAAAAATTGTAACATTATACATTGACACAAATCCATTACCTCCAGGTTTAAGTGTTTTCAAATACCCATTGGGTAACATTACTAAACTTTTACTATATCAGTGTGATGAAGACCTAAAAGTTATAACTTGGTCCCTAAAGCATTTAATTGTTACATTAATTAGCTTGCAATGCACAAGCCTCTCATTAATTCATACCTTTACAAAAATGATTCCTTTATCCTTTGGCCTCATTTTCTCTCTCGTTACCCCTTTCTTTCTCTATGTCTCTCTCTCTCTCTCCTCTGCCATTCCTTTCCTCTCCTTACATCCTCGTCTCTGCTAATGAGCCCACTTAAATCTATGCCAAAACACAAACAGCAAGAGGAGAAGAAATAGGTACAGTGCTTACTGGAAGCCCTGTTTGTTAAAGGATTCATCAAGTGAGCTGTTTTCAATAAATAATAAATGCAAACACTGACTTTTGTCTGCAGACGAGACTTCAGGACATGAATTATGTATTATTATTCCTGGATAGGGCAATACAGGGACAGCGTGGTGGTGGTGGTGGTGGTGTGTGTGTGTGTGTGTTTGTGTAAATGATGTAGATCCACGGTACACACTGTGACTGCAGTTTCTGAGGCTTACAATCAAGGCACTAATGTGGACTCAACCCACTGTGATTACAAGTCTTAAGGCATTGTTTTGTGTGCAGATACAACAAATGGTCCAAACCTTAAGCTATTGGAAGCTCATTCTGACTTTGTGTTCAAACTTATCTCAAAAGGATGACAAGCTGCATTGTTAAAATATTATTATCAGTTTATCTTATTCTAATCGAACCTCCATGATTGGGGGGTGATGGAGAACAGGATGTCCGTGTGTGTTTTCATGTACACTCACTTGTCCTGTGTGTGAAGGAAGTGTGTGAGGTGGCTCCACCAGCACATTTCTGTTTACAGTATTTTTCCATTTGATCTCAATTCTCTCCCTTCTCTCCTCTTTCCCCCTGCTTTCCCTACTCTGAAATCATTACGACAACAAAGAAAGCTGCATTCCCACTAACAGTGAGAAGGTTCCACTTGCAATGTATCCGTTTTGTTTTTGTTTTTTTTTAGTTTTTTTTGTTTGTTTGTTTTTCTCTCTGCTTCTTGTCTGTTGTCACCAGGGAACATGAGTAAAAAACTTGATTGAAAATCAGGAAAAAAGGGAATAATTACAAAGAAGAGAAAAGGCACCCATCCACCCGCGACAGCAATCATCAGTGATCTCTGCTGTCATTTCACTCCGTACTAAATAATTCATCAAAAGAAACAAAGGGGAAACAAATATGCAAATAAATCCAGAAAAGGCCAGTAATATCGGCCTACTGCCACATGGGAAGAATAGTAGTGGATTATTATCATGGCAGGTTATGACTGTGATGAATCTAAATTCCTCTTGTTTCATCTACCTTGACAGTGCTGAAGTCACACATACACATTGAAAAGAAAAAAAAAACCTGGAGGGATTTGAGGGTTTGATTGAGGAGGGAAGGGAGGGTGGGAGGGATGGTGGGATTAAGGACAAGCGAATGGAAGGATTGAGGGAGGGGGAAGGAGAGGCGGGGGAAGAGGGGGAGTCGACATTGGAGGGAAGAAGAAAGAGATTTGGTTGGGGAAGGGAGGAAAGGAGGGAGGGAAGCTTTTGAGGGTGTATTCGACAGTACTGTGAAAGGTAGCCATCAAGGGCTTTGATGAAAAGTGCAGGCCTTCTAAAGCTTATAGGAGTGACAGCATATGATTTGGTCAAAGCATGAAGCTTTTCAAAGGTAGACATTCTCACTCCCATTCATCTCTCTCGGGTTGAATATAACTTTTGGGCTGAGCTCTAGCAAAATTCCAAATTGGTTTGACAGATTGACTGCATGTGGTATTGTCCCTGTGACTTACAGACAGTAGGCTGACTGGAAATATAGACATCCTGAAATGAAGGGGATTACATGTAATGTTTCAACAAACTGTCCTAGATCAGCAGCTACGCAGAAAGCCAAATTTTTATTAAAGAAATGACATAAGATATATAATTTTGTATGCCTAAAAGAAACCTCATTATCTTTGCCCTTGATTCAAAAATGCAAAATGGTTAATAAAATTATAACAGCTATGCATGGAATAATTTTTGAGGAAGCCCAATAACCTGTATGTTAAACATGCCGTCAAAATGACTATGACAAAATGGAAAATGCTGCAGATTTACACACACACACACACGTATATAGTATATATACACATATATTATACACACTGTGGCTGTGCGTTTTTCTTTCGTCACTATACACACCTTTTTATAGATAATGTTTCCCTTCATAGTGCAATACCATAACACGTTACCACTGCTGATCCAATGGCCACATAGTCTACTTGTAATGATGCTTGAGGCTTATTAACAGTTTGGCCTGCTACCAGCAAAATGGACAGGCTCTCTGAGCCAACAGTTGTTAAAATGAAGGGGTTTACAGTCCCAGGTCAGTAGCAACAGGCAACTGCCCTGTCAGATCATACTAGTGTCATTTACACACACAATCTCACACACACACACACACAAATACATTATGTTGGAAACAACATGTAATTTAACACCTACACACATACACAAACTCATAATACTGCTCTTTAAATGTTAAAGTATGCATGTGCACAAAATTGAACATGCATGCCTCTGAGGCTCTTGTCTGATAATGGTGTCTAGTTCTATCTCTGTCACTGTTACGCACAAACACAGACACACACACACACACACAGATAATAGAGTCTAATTTAGGTCCTCATATCTGCAGAGTTCTCCAGAGGACCAGACCTCATCAGGAATATATTGGTGACCTACATACTAGGAACACACAGACAGAGCCACACACCAGTATAACTGTACATGCTTCTACACTGCAAGGCATCTGCATGCCGACACAGGCACAGAAACATGCATGTCTGCCCTGAGTATAACTATGCAACTACACAAGCAGATATTACACAGAAACACAGACATGTGGGCGTGTAAACATGGCTATATGCTACTGTATATCTGTGTCCACCTACTCAAAAACATAACAACAAACATACAAAAAACCACATGCAGATATGCAGAAAAAGATGCACTCCCATATCTACTTTGACTCTGAAAGGTCAAAAATATCCCTCTACAGCCTTCATGAAACATAAACTGAAAGGAAAAACATATTCATAATTCATATCAAGAATCATGAAATGATGGACAGAAAAGTTGTAGATCTAATATTCTGCTGGTGAAATAGGGGTCAGAAATACATTAAAGCTTGGTGCTTTATTTATAGTACTGGTGGGGAAGGTTAAGTGCATAATTTATCATTGAAAGTGGAGCCACTCTTTACAAGTCAACATCATGATGCTTTTGAAATGCTATAAACAGACTCAGTGGTAGCCAAACAGCAGCATTGCTTTCTGAACTGGCTAACAGACTTTGCTTCATTTCTTTGATGGCCAGCATCAGTAAATCATTACACTAACATCATCAAGAATTCCTCTGCCTTAATTTTACAGTATATTCCAAGACTTACTCTTTTTAAAACTGCTCAACGTATTGTGCGATACCTAGAGTCACATGTTTTGAGATTCCCCAAGGAGCAACTTACCTGAATACTCTTTTGGGGTAGATTTCCACCTTAAGTGGTTGCGCTTTTCTGTGGAGCGCAGATCTGCCGATGATATGATACAGTAACTGCACCATGTCCCTGGTGGGGAGGACTGGAATCGCTGTATCTATGCTGTATTATGCATTCTGTTGGTACTAGACAGACCTCCAGTCATCATTCATCATTCATGGGCATCGTCTGTCAGCTTCACAGTCTAAACAGGCTAAATGGCCAGACGGACCTGACAGAGAGAGAGAAACAGAGAAAAACTGAACTAAACATATCAGTCAGTCTGACTCATACAGAGTTATCACCATTGCAAACACCTAGTCAGAGACACTGACTAGAGACACTGACCCAAGTTTGAGAAAAAGACAGTGAGACAGAGAGAGTGAGTTGTGAGATGGCATGAAAAGACGAGGACATAAAGGAAATTATTACCCCTATATTGGGCCTAGTATTTCTTAATGACCCTGTGTCATGAAGAGTGAAAGCAGTTTCATTCTCAGGTTAAATACACCTCGAGCACTTTCTGTAAGATATCTGCCAATGGATGCAGACATACACAGACATTTATGGGTGAATGTCTGCTCAGCACCGTGGTTATAAATGGCTAAAAGAACCTGACTCAGACACAGTAGTGGTGGCTACATTTGAAGAAGAAGGAACTGAGGTCGGACCACAACTGATGCAGAAATAGGCATTTGAACCAGCATGGAAACACATTAACTATTTTCACATTTATGGGTGGTGAGAAGGACTCAGTTCAATGCCGAAGAGGGCCTGACTCATGCATAGTGGTGTCTTTACTTAGCACCACATCTACAATGTAATGGTAGCTCTTGGAGCTGGACCAACACTGATGCAGTACTCATTCAGTGCAATTACAATTAAAGCAGACCCACTGCCTCATCTATAGTGTCTTAATAACAACTGACAGTAAATTGTGTTTTAATTCATGTCTGCCAATAAAAAACAGTTAAGGGTAAAGTGGGAAATGAATGATTAAGACAAAGAAATAATTTGAGGATTATGGAAAGATATTGACATTAATATCAGGAGAAAGAATCCTTTAGACATTTTCCACAAAACTAGTCTTTCATCTATGTGATCTGGTGCTGGAGAAATTCTCCAGAAAAGTTGACCCGATCTTTCACAAAATGTGCCTTGATGTAAGTCCCACTCATTGATTGTGCAATTATTTGCTCCCTTAGTAAATCAGATGATAATTACAGGCAGATTGCACATATTGAATGATATTTTAGCTGTGCTTTCATATATGTAAATCTGGTCATCAGAGTCAAACACTCTGCCACAGTTCTACGTATAACACAATATCACAGGAGAAAGAAATATAAATTCTTTACATGTACAGCCAACATGTTTATGTGGGCCCCACATTGGTTATGCTTGGGCCACATGGGTTCAAATTGGGCATGGGCCCAAAATGGCCATCTTATCTGGGTCAACTAAGAAGGTTCTACATGGGCGAACCTAGGTGGGCTCCCAATGCAAGTCCTAGTTGGGTCAGTAATGGGAATTAATGCATGGGCTCTGAATGGGCAACACAAATGGGGCCCATTTGGGTTTACTAAATGGTTTATACATCGGTAAACACATCAATCATGTATAGGCCTATTACATGGAACCACATACGGATTACACAAATAGGTAATCAGCCAAACCATATGGGTAAGTCATGGGCAAACACAGACCAAACATAGGTGTCTGTCTGTATGGGTCTAAAGTTGGTCAGTAATGGCTAAGAAGATATGTGGGATCAGAGAGCACAGTGGGTGGGGACCCCTGTAGTTCAACTGTATTGATGACATAAAGGACAGGTTAAACCCAGCTGTAGATTGTGTGTGGACCCAGTCAGGCAGTTTCAGAATGGTAAATGCATATGGGGCCTAGTTGGGTAAACCATGTAGGTAAGTAAGACATGAACAAACCCATACAAAACATATGTGGGCTTCCTAATGGGAATTGAGCGCAAAGCGTCATAATAATCATAAGTAAAGTAATCAATCCCATATAGGCTGACTACATGGGTCCGAGGTAGTACATACAGTATGTACAAATTCATATCGGGTCCACTTGGCCAAGCTATATGGGTAAGACATGGGCAAAGACAAACCAAACATAGGTGTACTGTCTGTATGGGTTCAAGGTTGGCCACTTATGGATAAGAGGATTATGTGGGCTCAGGGCAGGCAATGGGTCTGGGATCCATGTACAGTAGGTCAATTGTATGGGTTAGGGTATAGCGCAAACACAGGCCAACCCCAGGTGTAGTTGGCAAATGATCTGCATAGCACAGAGATTGTTGTATGGTCATTGCCATTAAATATCCCAAATGAAAACGTTTAGTGGTCTGATTTAAGCTAGTGAGCTACTGTCAACTGTCAACTTGTGGTATTACCTCCATCAGTAAGTTCTCAATATTAATACGGTCAACAATTAAGATAGCAGAGTGGTAATAGAGAAAAAGAACAAGTTCATTGAAAGTTTGAGAGTTATGGGAAAGTGTTTATCAGCGCTATATAGTTAAATTAAAATACGCACAAATATCCAGAAAATGGTCACTGTGACATATAGTATATATAATAGGAAGAATGTGTTACAGAATCATTAATTACTTATCAATCTATCCAGTAGAGATGACTTGGATTATAATGGCTTTAAGAAGGTAAGAAGAAGTCAGATCCCTATACTGTAGCAACAGTCACGTGCACTGATTCCATGGCAGTACTCCAGAGTTGTATATGTGGTCAGTTAAGGAGAATTAAATTCCAGAGATGAGGACTATTCTTTTGAATATTGAGAGGTTAGTCATTTCAGTTCGGATGATGAAGTGTCCAAAGTGTCAATAAGGAAAGTTGAAAAACATGTATTTATGTAGGGAAAATCTGAACTAAAATCATGCAAAGGTGGCAAAAATGGGAGAGAGAGGGGAGAGCAAAACACTATAATGGAATACAGAAACTAACTATTTACATTACACCCAGTGGGCACTTTATTAGGAACACCCGAACAGTAATGCAACTATCTCATCAATCATCTGGCAGTCAGTTAATGGTCAGATCAAACCCCAGAATCTGGAAAAAATATGATATACTGTAAAGTGGTTGCTGGTTGTCAGAGGGGCTTGGTTTGAGTATTTTGGAGTATTATAAACAGCTGCTCCTTGCATTTTCACGCAGTTTTTAGAGTACACAAAGAATATGATGTGGAAAAAATAAAACATCAATACCGTGTGGCTAAAGCACAAGAGGTAAGGCGAGAGTGGCCAGGCTGGTTCAAGCTGACAGGATGGTGACATCAAATCAAACAGCCAAATTGTGGTGTGCACAAAACATCTCAGACCACAAAATACGTCAATTGTTGAGAGTGATCAACTATAGCAGCAGAATGTCCTTATGCCAAAGAAACACTAGGTAACTGCTAAAGTATGATAAGGTTGTCTGACACTGAATGCTGTTAGTTATTGGTTTGAGTAATGGTTTATAGTCTAATAATGTTTGTTTGTATTGACTACTGAGAGTGGTTGATCAGGCAAATTATCAGCTAATTGCACTCCGTTCATAAGGGTAGTATGCAGTAAATGGTTGTCCATTCTATCTAATTAAACATGATGTGCTTGTTGGTGTTATAAATGACTCCTAATTAAACTTGAAAGCACAGCATTCTCATTGCTCTCTGTCTAACATCTGACATGGATTCTGTGTTTCTGGACATTTTGTTTTCTGCTCTGTGTGTATTTTTGTATGTGCTCTGGTTTACACATCGTTTGTGGTATCTGCATTTAGCGTTTGTGTAGTATTTGAGCTTGGTATTGTTTTTGTCCTCTGAGTTCAGGGTTTTCTTTAGCTTTATCGCTGCCTTGCTTTGGTTTTATTCTTATACGTTTGCAATCTCTTGTGTTCCTCATGTGTTGTCATAGTACTGCTAAAGCTGTTTTTCCCCTGCACACCTGTTCAGTATTTAGTCTTGTTAGCCTTGACCTGTTCGTTGCCTGCCACACCCTTGTTGTCTTTATTGTTAACCGGTCCTCATGTTTCCCTCTTTATTTCAATGCCTACCCCAATAAGCTATACCTTGTTCTGTGATTAGGTGTTTGTGTATTTATACCTGTCCATTCTTTGTCAATTTGTGGTCAATGTATCTTGGTGTTACAGCTATTGTTCCTTGTGTTTCAAGCCAGCCAGTTCTGTTGCCTTCACCTGCCTACAATCTGAGTATGGTAATAAGTAGTTATTTTGTCTTCAGTTCCTGTTGCCTGCCTGTTTCTCCTGCATTTCGGGTCCATCTGCCTGCAAAACTATGACAGTGTCCCTTTTATAATAAGTCACAATAACATTTATTCACCCAGAAAAATCTAATATTTGTCTGTATAATATGACCCCCTCTTTCTGTCAGCTGCTATGTATTTACTGGTTTTTCACACATGATTTCAAGCCAGTTGGAGTAGTTATACCTGCGACATTCTGCCTTTGTATAATTAACCAGGCTGCTACCCCAAAATCCAGCAGCTGAAAGTGCTTTGTTTTTTTTGGGGTAGCTTTATAAACTGTGTAGCTGTTTTAAAGTTTAAAGCTATAAAAATACCTTGTTCTGGAAAACCTGAAAATTTAAGGCTGTTTTCAAGTATAGAACGACACCTTTTGGAATGTGATTTTTGAAATGCAATTTTCTTAGCTGGTATGAATTTAATGGCTGGCACAATCAGCATGTAGTGTCAGTTGTTTGTCTTCAAAGTTTCAGTTATAACTGAATTAATGTACATGTTCTTTTGGCTGGAAACCACTGCGCATAAGGGTAGCTTCTCTGCTCCATTGTGTAACAATTTTTTCTCCTTGTAAATGTCCACAAGGAGCAGGAATCTAATCTCAAAGGGAAACTCTTATAGTCTGTGACTACACATTTGATGACTGAAGACACATTGTTTTTAGATGTGAGAGGGTGGCAAACTTCTTTTTTTTTTAAATCATCTAGTGTACAGTAAGCATTAGACATATGGTAATATGCTCCAAAACAAGACAGAGACTGTTGTGGATTATGGTTACATAATCAAACAGTGTAATTTTTGAAGTAAGCCAGTTTTGTTTCAGCTGTCAGATTTCTACACTGGATTCTATAATGTTTTAAGCAGGCTTTACAGACGGCATGTTTTTTTTATAGCACAGGTATGTATTTTTGGCAACCGCACCCTTTCCATTGCATGCTTAGTTGCATTTTATAAAGCTCCATTTTATTAATGGGATATTTTTTTAGCATATTTAATATTGTGTGATTGTGGGTACTGGCGGTAGTGTCATGATGTTATAATGCTGTGCCACAATCATGAGAATTAAGAAACATTAAGGATATACTATGCACTCAATGTTGGCCCCTCCTCCCAGAGTACAGTCGAGCGAGCTAGAGAGTGAATGAAGAGAGTGAGGGGGTGCTGGCAAGAAAGCTGTGAATCAGATGATAAAATTCTTTTCTGATTGTTTCACAGTGGTCACCTTCTAAAGCACAAACAACCACTCTCAACACTGCCGGATTTTGTGTCAATGCAGAGCTTCATCCTGTCCACTGTGACCTCTATGGTCAGTGTCTGTGCAGGCTCTCCACATTGTAAGCAGTATTAAGGAGTTATAGGTGAAGTTACTGCTTCTAACTGTCCCCAGTGTATTCCCTATTCAACTTACCAAAACAATCAAGAAATGTGTTTTTGGACATAAAGCTTGAAGATGGGCCCCACATAACCACCTATTGTAATCCTCCATGAAACCCATATGGACAATTGGCATGGTGATGACTTGGACTCCTTGGACAAACCCACCTACAACCCACATTCCTGCCCATGTAGTCCCAATGTAGTACCCACACAGAGTTTAAAGATAGAGCCCATATAGGTCTTGTGTAAGTTGCCCAGTTGGGCCCCACCTAACATCCAGTGTAATCCTGCATTAAAACCACCAGCAATTGGCATGGGACATGGAACCTGTGGACAGTCCTACATAGGGCCCATTTTTCAGACCATTTATACTATCCACGTGGGCCTCACACACAAAGGTTGTTCACTTAATGTGACCACAAAGTAAAAAAACAAAAACAAAGAAATTTACTCTAGGCTTCACCGCCTTGTCAGAAAATGACATGTTCCCTTACCTGTGGGGGAAACAAGTATTGCAGGGCAGAGATTCAGTTGTTCTCCCGCTGCCTCTAGGCAAAAAAAAAGAGGAGACAAATCACCTGTAGGCTACAATTTCACTTTGCTGCATGCTGCTATATATGGTATAGATTGATACTACAAGCTCTACAAGCTAGTAAAAAAAATAATGAATACATGGATGGTAAATAGAAAATCTTGACAAATTATAATGTACACAAGACTTCTTTACTGTTGCAGAGGCTTTGGTTTTGCTCTTATTATATAGCCTGTGCAATATCTAAAAACCTGTACAGATTTAATTTAATATAACTTGTTTAAAAGCTAGCACTCTTGTTTCTGTCTTGTTATTGTATGTTTTGTTTTACTGTATGTAATTATTTTTCTTACATTATCCTATTGTGTTATACCCCCTGTCATTATTTTCTGTTATTTCCTTCCCTGAATGCTTTGGCAACACAAATATAATGTATCATGCCAATACAACTGAAAATAGAAAAAAAAAGAAAAAAAACCCCCACAAAATTAGGGTGGGATGTTGTGTCATAGTGATGTCCCCACTGCATGATAATATTTTCATGAAATGACAGAAAAAGTGGAGGAAATTTAAAGCTACAGATGGTGTAAGAAAGACAGACAGACGTAAGGTAAGAGGGTCAACGGACAGCATTTTGTAATCATACATTCAGTGTGTGCGACCAAAGAGCTGAGCCACTATTATGTAAACCAGAATGAAACATTCATGAGTGAACCATATATATCAAAAGCAATTGGGATAGTACATGAATGACATATGGCGAGTTGGCTATCTGAAACTGATCTATAGCAAATGGGAAGACTTTAAAAGGCGCAATGTGTTAGTCAGATATAAAACCCTGAGAGAAAGACAGATGTGTGAGAGGGCAGGAACAGGGACAACCTTTATTGCTATGAATAGAAAGGACCTCATATTGCCAGAGCAACTAAGGTTATATTCAAACCTTAAGGAGAAAATGGAGAAGTGTATGCCAAGGGAAAAGATGAAGAACAGAAAGAGGGGGTACATAAGTAGGAAGGGAGGGATGAGAATAGAGACAGGGATTAGGCAATAAAAAGACAGATGAGATCAAGAGACAGTTCTGACACGCTCAGGCAGTGCATGCTTTCTGTGAGCCTGGGAGCAGCTGAGCTAACCACACACACACACACACACACACATATGCACAAATACTGTGATGTGGTTATCTGTGACTTTGTCTTTGACTGGGTGTATATATGAGATGTTTAGAAAGGGGCTGTACTGTAGGAAGTTGTGCCAGATCCTCAACACCACACCCCACCATCATAAGGAGAAGGGGACTTAGTGGGCTTTGGGCTTCTGTTGTGGTTTCTTTAATTCTCTCCCTCTCTTTTTTCTGTCTCTGGCTCTCACTCGATCTCTGTCCTCGCTCTCTGTCTTGTTTCTTGGTCCAACGCACTGTTTCCCTTCAGCTGTTTCTCTGCATTCTCTTCACTCTATATCCATCAATCTTTCTCTTATCCTTAACCCATCCATCTCTCACTTTTTCAGAGACAATACACACCAATGAATAACATTTGTGGGGATCTAATGGCATGATATCTGCATGTAACAATTCAAATAGGCTATGTAAATCTCTGCAACTCAAGTATCTAAACTCACACAGAATATGCCAGGAGCTTTGAAGGTATTGTTGAGTCTATACAAAAACAGCATTTAGACTGTCTCAGGCACTAAAGGGGTTATGGGTTTTTGGGAAATAGTCAGGTCTGTGTCACAAATGGTTAAATAACTTGATCTTTTTGGCATGTGTGGGTCTAACTGCTGCAACATGAACACAGGAGGAGTTTAGATTATGACTGTAATAAGTATAGGAGCCTCCTGCCAGATAAACCGCACTGGTCTGTGATCATAAGGTGGTGGGCTCCGTTGAGGTTTAGGGCTTCTGTTGTGGTCGCTTTGTAGTTTGGTGCTATTCTTTTTTTTTTTTTTTTTGTTTACTTTTTTTCCAAGACTATCATGACATTCACTCAGCATTTCTCCATCACTCAACTTATGTCTCTCTCTCACCCCCAGTCCCCTTTTTCCACTGTTCTTCTACAGTATGTGATATCAGTATCCTTTAATGGCTTGAATGGTATGAACAATAACCAGCACTACATTTTATCCTTTGATTTTCTCAGACTCATAGCTGTTCTAATGGTTCCTTTCCTCCTCCCTCCGCTTTGTCTTTATTCTGTCTGTGAGGTAGAAAAAATATTATATTACCTTTCAACTTAAAAGAAGTTTTAACCAGCCATCTGTGGCATGAGGCATCCAAGCTGGATCAAGATTCTTGAGGTTTGAGTAATCCCATACTCACAAGTATATACATCCACAGATTCTACACAGACAATCATGGACACACTTACACACACACAAGTATAGACAGGGATCTGGGTGCATTTATATACACCTAGAACCTGACATCATTTTCTGACTTTATGAACAATCCACCCACACACCCCCCCTTCCCCTTTTTCCTAAACCCCAAACACCCACACACTGCCTCTTGATTCAATTAAACCACACTCAAGTCAGGACTGCGACATATACCCCTACTGAGAGGTGTGTGTGTGTGTGTGTGTTCATGTGGGTTTTCAGTATGAATCAGAGACTTCAAGATCTCCTTTGCCATGGCCCTTCTTGCTCATTGTGGAAATGGATGAGTGACCTTTGACCACTAATACATTCCATGCCTGCCTTCCTTCTGGGCTCTCTGTCTATCTTTTCCCTCCATCTTATTTTTTTTGTATTGTTTTTGTGCCTTCTCTCCTTTCCTGTCTGTCTGTCTCTGTCTTACTCTCAATATCTCTTCCCTAATGAGACAAGGACTGTCCTCCCTGTAGGGAAAGAGGTCAGTGCCCCTGACACAGATGCACACGCACACACAGATAAACATACAGACATAGACTGCACACATGCACACACACGCAGATAGGACACATGCAGACATGCACACATCCATGCAGATAAAAGGACAAACCCCCACCGCCCACAAGCACTGCCATACACACATTGACAATCACGCAAAAACACACACACACACTGACCCAGAAATCCCATCTCTGTTATGCAGAACATCAGTTAGCTGATGGTAGAGCTGATTATGCAGCTACCCTCTGCTAGCCCACAACTCCCTGGTGGATATCTGCCTTTAAAATCCCAATCCCAAATGTCTTTTTAGCATATCAATAGAGAATTATATATTCCTAAACAGTAGGACTTGCATACATACAGCTTTTCACAACCATCTCATCTCACCATGTCACAATATGAGCCTGTTTCAAAAAAGACAAATTTAGGCAAACAGTTCAAACAGAAAGCATCCAAAAGTAACATTTAGCTGTCAGATTACAGAGATTCCTCGTCATGATTTGTTTCTCCATCTATCAGCATATATTCTATAAATATTGTATACGCAAGAGCAGATATGTTATTTTCAAAATGATAATGAGTATAAAAAAATTGGATGATGCTATCATAAATATAAGTTTGGCAAAGTCTTGAGTGTAAAACTTTTTCTTCCCTAGGCTGCGTAACCTTTTTTTTGTGTGTTTTACTACATTATCAACTTGATCAACTCCTACAATAAATTGATTAAACAGAGGTACCTTAATCAGTAGTATCATGTATTATGTTCCTTACTGGAGTTACATAGCATCATATGTTTTGCTATCTTCTCCATTTTCAAAGAAGCTCATCTGTACTTTAAATGTAGTGCTACTAAACATGCAAAGTGTGAGGAAAAACATTAATGCTCAATAATTAATAAATGAATTAAAGCACATCCTTATAGAATGATAGAAGACTCCTTTGTGTGTGTTTCAGTAATAAAGTTACTTTTAGAAGTTCAATTTCAAATACAAATTTGCAGTAAAGTTGCTAGTCCTTCATCTACTCCACATCTCCTCTTTTCACTCTCCACTGACAAACAAAAAAACAGTTTTAGTTTGAATATTGCTACGGGTCTTCACTTAACATGGTGCGTGGAGCAAAGTTCTCACAACAGATTTCTAGAAGTAGCCTGATGTCACATGGATGGGTTGATAGCTCCAACATTAAAAGCTGACGGTCAGTCTTCTTTTGCTGCGTTTTGCATTTATCTTACAATAAATGTGAAACCTCTAGTCAATATGAACGAGTCAGCAGCTGTACAGAAAGTAACTTAAGACACACTACAAATACCTTGGCTTGACTTGGGCCCAGAGGGCTGGCTTTATAGATTGGTGCAGCACGGGGTGAGGAGTGGTGACCCCAACAAAGTTTTCTTGCTAAGCAAATAAGCAAAATAATCTGGTTATGTGTGTGTGCATGTGTGTCCTGACATACATACAAGTATGTGTGTACATGTCATATGTTTGTGTATTTGTCTGCAAATGTGTTTTGAGCATGTCTGCAAGTGTGTGTGTGTGTGTGTGTGTGTGTGTGTGTGTGTGTGTGTGTGTGTGTGTGTGTGTGTGTGTGTGCGCGTGTATGCCTGCTCATGAGGAGCTGAGAATGCTCTTGCATGTTCATTGATAATGCCATGCATTGCCATTCTGCATGTTTTAGCTCGGTAATTGAAAGGCCATCCGTGATCTACTGGGGAGGTTTAGTAAAGGGTAAACTACAAGGCTCATTATTTAGGTGAGGGAAGCCTTTGGAGGCCAAAACAAATTAGTTTGTGTCCAGTTTAACCTTCAGAAAAACTCAATTACTGTAGGTAAGGTGTGAACATGTGCAGTATCTTTGTATGTTCTTTAGGTGTTGGTGCAAACTTACATACATGCTCTCAAACAGCAGTAATAAAACAAAGTCAAGTTGACCTGTAGTTCTGTGTAGACAAAACCAGCTACTGCTTTGTCAAACAGACAATGCTGCCTTAGCCAAAACTTTGTCCAACAGCACACAAAATAAATTAAATTGATTACACCTATTGAGTGTGTGTGTGTGTGTGTGTGTGTGTGTGTGTGTGTGTGTGCGTGTGCGTGTGCGTGTGCGTGTGTGTGCCAGTCTTTGTATGTCTGCTAGGTCCATAAACATGGAAACAGACATGACCTGCATGTCTCAGCAGTTTCCTGTGTAAGCTGAGCTCTGCATATGTGTGTGGGTGTGTGTGGGTGTGCGTGTCCCTATGGTTCTCCTGTCACTCCTCAGGCTTGCAGAGCAACGCTCTCCACTTTATTAGTGTGGCTCAATGTCTGTGCACCAGCCCATGTGTGTCTGCCTTTACATGTATGTGTGTTTCCATCTGTGTCCTGTCACCAGCAGTCCTCTCCGCACCATTAGGACCTGTTAAGATCAAGGGTCATTTCTCTAAGGGTCAAAGTTCATCCTTCTAAAGGTGAAAAGTCACTAGGGTTAGGTCTGGTGTAAGGTGACATTGGACAATCATACAGCTGCAGCCTTGACAACTAATACCTCTGGGAACTTTCAGAGCATCCCCTGTGGTCAGCATACAGTATATTCAATATAAAGACATGTCATAGTATTCTATTATAGATGAAGTGACATGGGAGGCTGTCTTAAAAGACAATTGATTACTTTAGTGTCTAATCTAAAAGTAATGAATGAATTACTTGCCAAGATGAGGTTAAAGCATGTATTTGTAGGATGTGAACATTTCTGACTTTGATAACACCTACTGGTAGCATCAAAGAAGCTACTGGGAGACAGTAATACATGCCTCAACTCCCTCTTGCCAAAGATCAAACACACAAATGTTGAGATGAGATGAATGGGCTGTAACCAATGCATAGACTGCACCAATTTCACACATTAATATGTCATAATTATTTTTAAAGTTATCACATAATTGTTCACATAGGGGCTTTAATTATTTGCCAAATAACATTTAAGATAACATTTAAGATATTTGTTATCAATAGAGAAGTGTAAGTACAATAAACATCAAGTAAGAAAGATTGAGGAGAACTGCCTTAGAGATGATTCATTAAAAAAATCTTGTGTCAGTCTGTGTTGAAGACTTGAAAGGGGAGGAAGTCCAAGTTCACCCTGGAATTAAGGATAGGGGCTGCCTTGCTTACACACACAGACATCCGTTAACATCCACACACAAACACACCCTTACTCTCACAGTAACACACACAAAGTAACCCACACAATGCCCAAGTAAATACTTCACCCAGGCACAGAGTCAACCCATTCACCCAGCCCCAGCAGTTAAAAACAAGTTTCCCCTCCAGCTAAACTCAGGCCTGACCATAATTAAGTCTGCTCTTTCAAGTGATTTTATTGAATTCCACTTCACTGCTGTATTTTTTTATTGTTTTTATTTAGTCTTTTTGATACTGCTGCATTCTGTTTTATTGTGTGTCCGTTAAAGCTTGATAACGTGAGACTGGTGAAATCAATGCCATTATGTGCCAATACATTCTTTTCTTTTTTCACCTCGTGATTATATTTACAGACATCTTTGCTTGGCTATTTTCAGTAATACAATATGGTTATAGAAATGCAATCACTAGGCTTAGATGTAGTCGAATTACATCCAAGTCCAATCCAGGCAAAAACACAATGTTAACCAGGTTAACCATTTTTAACTATTGAACCATAACCATATTTCTAGCTACATGCTACATTGCTTCATGATCAGCAGCTAAAGCTGCACAGCCAGAGGTCATGGGGTTTGTTATTACAGTGCAAAGAATGCAACTTACACATAGATGTATCGCATATCACTAATGGGCATACACTATATGGACTTTTAACATGAGAAATTGTACATGGACCATATGTGAAAATTTTTGCCCAGTACACATGAACACACACAATTACACAAAGCATAGAAAAGCATGAGTGCTAATATAGGTATCTGAGTAGATGTTATCACAAAAGAATAAAATTATATTATCCTGCAGAGAAAGAGCTTATACTCGTGCTGTTTTTCCTTTCCTTTATTGTATTGGCAGGAAAGGAACCTTGGTTGCCAAGGCAATAATTTGTATCATTTGGGGTCCTTTTATCGAATGAACAAAAGCCTGGTGCATGCAGCAATCAATAAACAGTAATGCAGTAATAGTCAAAAACCTTTCAATAACAGTTTGCTTCATTCTTATTCCCATCATTGTCAGGGGCTCATCTCCTGTCCTCTGTCTGTCTTAGTCCTTGGGCTAGATCTTCTAATGTAAAATAGATACAGACAGGTATACAGGTAATAACTTGAGAAATATGGGCTATAAAGAAGAATATCAGCCATATCTAAAAGCAGTATCTCTAAGGCATGTTTAATCAATTCTATCCACATTCCTTGAAAGTCCAGTCATGTAAACCTCTGAATTTACTCCCAGCCCGCACAAACAAAAGTCCTGTAAGCCCCAGGGTGTATGTGTGTGTGTGTGTGTGTGTGTGTGAGCATGTGTGGGTGTGCATATGTATGAATGTGTCCATCTTCTCCCCAGTTGAACAGGATGTTGGAGGTCAAAGGACAGGGTCAAAGGTCAAAGCCTGACTAAATAATTACCAGATACTCTTTCCAGCGACAAAAACACACAGCTCTGTGACTATATGGGTTGTTATTTTGGAGATGTCTGGACAGTGTCTTCCTTTTTGACCCCCTTAGGTTGTGCACACACCTTCACCTATACACAAACACACACTTGAACATGCTCTCTTTCCCTCCCTGTCTCAGTGGCACTCACATACACACACACACACACACACACACACACACACACCACACACACACACACACAGTGTCCCAGCCTGAGAACTTGTCCCACTGACAGGCTATCAGTCAGGAAACAGGGGGGAGAAATGGAGACCAATAGAGAGAGGCAGGGTGGCTAGATTTAGCCTGTCAGTCACAAAAGGTCAAAGGTCACCATGAAAGCCCACTGACATGGACGCACACACACATGCATGTGTGCACTGGCACACACATACAACAGTGTTCATCAAAACAAGGTCAAAAGTGGAGGGCAGACAGCTGGCTAGGTTTACACAGAGAAAGAGCGAGCAGACAGCTGGGTAGTTTTACTAGCGTCTACCCTTTAAATTGAGACTGGAAGAAAGTTTAAAGAGGGCACAAGTGAATGTTTACAGCGGGGCAAAGAGGTGCAAGCACTTATCTCAATTGTTCTCAATGAATCTAACATCATCGTCACATGCCTTCAAAAAAATGTTGCAGACTGCAAGGGAATTATATTCAATATATATTCAAAAACTCTATTGCCAGTGTGCAAGCACAACAAAATGCATTTGTATCAACCTCAAATGGTACATTTGTATTTAAGACTTACACATATTTATAAAGAATAAAGAAGACAGGAATGAGATAGGAAACCTAAAATGTGTGTGGGGTGTTGAATGACATGTGATTGGTGTCTTAAAATCACATGTAAGTAAATATTGCACATGCTGCAAGCCTGCAATGATTGAGTTCAATAGTTCCTGATGGGAGGAGCTTAAACAGATGGTGTCCAGGCTGTGTAGTGCCTTTTATGATGTTCTTAGCCCTCTTCATACAGTGAGTGCTGTGTAGATGTTCTAGTGATGACAGCTCAATGCCAACAATGTCCTGTGCTGTTTTCACAACACACTAAAGGGGCTTTTTTTGTCAGCTCTGGTGCTGCTGCTGTACCAGACTGCCATGCAGTTAGTTAGGATGCTCTCTATGGTGCATTTGTAAAAGTTGACAAGCAACTTTTGGGAGAGGTTGGCTCTCCTCAGCCTCCTTAGAAAATAAAGGTATTGTTGTGCTTTACCCACAGCTGCTGCAATGTTTTCAGCTGAGGAAAGGTCCTCTGTGATGGTGACTTTCCACAGCCCTCAATCGGAAGCAGGAAGCAGGTAAAACAAAAACACTTCCTGTACCAATTCTTCTGTTTTTTATTCTACGTCACCACGACACACCTTCTAATCATCTAGGTAAGTCTAGACATAAACATTCCAATTCACCTCCTGTCTCCAGACTAAAAATCTCCTGTCCTTTTACGTCCTCATCCAGGTAATTAGTGCTATAATGAGAAGGCATGGGAAGAAATACACACAAGGACAAATGGGTAAATTATCACACCTAAGTCACACTAACTGCACATGTTCACAAACACAAACAATGCCATGCACCCAGACAGGTAAGGTTATACACAAAGACTCTCAATGACCATATGGCTCACTGGTCAGGTATGTGCACTCACAAGCTCTGGCCATAACAGATTAGACCTTTATTGTCTCTGACTACTGAAGAATATATGATGGGAGTTGAGATCAGGTGCTGAGAGAAGAGTAAGTATTTTGCAGTGTAAAAAGCTTCTTATCATCATCATCAAAATATCACATCCCTATAGCTTCCCCCCAACAATATGTTTAAGGACATTAGTTTAAGGTTTCTTTGCACTGGTTTTGAACTGCTCCTTGTCAGTTGCAGCGCAGCACAGTGATATTGTTTCCTTTCATATTCTGTTGGTATCATTTGTTGGTCTCTGTTCAGTGAAGGTGGAAATCCCTAGTAATGCAAGATCTTTATCTGCTGACAGGAATGCCACAAAATACCTATCTGCCAATTGTGTGCAAAGTGAATATGGGTTTAATCACTGCTGTGTGCTTTTATTTTATTTTAATTTATTTGTAAAGGGGCCATGTATAATATTAAATCCCTTGGCAGGTCACAAATAAAACATGACATAATTACACAGAGCAGTACATTACACACACACACACACACACACACACACGAGAAGTGTTTTAAAAATCAGTGAGAACAGAGCAGAGAATCTTTTAGTAGTTTCTTCAAGTTCATTTTAAAGCTGCAAATGGAGCTGCAGTTGTTAATGGCATCCGGTAGGGCATTCCTCTGAGTTGTGGCCTTCACACAAAAAGCTGACTGCCTAAAGACAGTACAACGAAAGGGTATAAAACAATCTCTCATGAGGATATTTGTGTGGATTTTATGGACTCTTCCAAGCCAAAATCTTTTAATGGAGGTGTGATCAGATCATTTCAGATTTTGTACATAGAACACAAGCTTGAAAATTCACTAGAGAATTGCAAAAATCTATCTGCATAAACTTGTCCTGCAAACCTTTTTGCATTTGTTTGTTGTCCCAGTCGGATTTCATTTCATGGAGTACCACTTTCAACTGCAGGGACCCCACATGGGGGTCCACGCCCCAAGGATGAAAAAGCCCAAATAATGTGACCATTCAGTGCAAAACAAGAAGCCAGGCCAGACAGAACAACATGGGTGGTCAAGGTAGAGCAGCCAGGTGGGGTAAAAAGGAGGACTGGAGGAAAGGAGAATGGAGTGGAGCATGTGGTCAACACAGCGGGAAACCCAGTGGTCATTTCACCCATGGACACACACATACACACACCAATTGATAGACTTACTGATAAAATGAAAGCTGCATGGTTAGCCATACATGGAGACAAACAGAGAGACAGGCCAGAAGTCGGATGAACAGATAGGGGAGCATGCAAGGCGACAAACACACACACACACACACACACACACACACACACAAACAGGTCAACCTGGCCAGACAGGCTGAGTTTGCATTGGTTTCTACCTTTGGGGGATAATCAAGGATAAACAGTGATTTGTCTCATTAATGTGGTGCTGTGTAGCTCATAAAATCTACTCTCTTGTTGTCGTTTTTTCTTATTTCTCACAACTCAAGTGTAAGTAGTGCTTTCCTTGTGATATTTATTATCATCCCCGAACCCACAATTGATCATTTGTGTGACCAGCAAAGGTGAATATAATAAGTGAAGGCTTGTGTGTTTAAAAATTCAACAAAACAACATTGTTAGAGTTCACATCTTGTATGAAGTGGATATGGAAGCAATGCTAGGGTTAATATTCCATTTGCAAGATCATTTATATTTTTTATAAGGCTGTGTCACGTATACTACAAAAACCATCCATCTTAACAAGTAATTTCATCTCACTTTCGGCCTTCAAGTCTGTGTGGGATTATTTTCAATGCTGCACCTGCCCCCGACACAGTTTCTAATAAAACTCAGCCATCCCACAGGACATACAAAGCCTTTATGGATCTTTTTCATCTAAAGAAATGCAAATACAGTTACTCAGCAGCTTACAAAACACATTTAGAGGACTTATTAAAAAAAAAACCATCTTGCACTAGTTTGAGGCATTTGAAGCTAAAAGGTGATAAAATCATTGTGGACTATGTCTCTCTTTCTCTGGTAGCTCATGTTGTTTGCAACAGAGACAGATAGAAAGCAGATGTTACAACATATGATTTTGCAGTGTTTCAGGAACTTTAAATGACATGTGAATAAAAAGATGAAATGAAATGTATCCTATAAATTTTTGAGACAAGCTGTGTTATATTGGAAACAGGTGAAATAATCAAATCTTTCGCAGTTACAAGCTAAAGAAAGATGTCTTAGAATCCATCTATTAATATTGAATGTGTAATTACTGTGCATTTCAAAGAGTGTATTAGTCTTTGTAGATTGAATTTGTCTTGACCATGTGTTTTGCGTGTATTCATCCACTCCATGTCTCCAGTCTTTCCTTTACAGCATGTGGGCTTCATTGTAATTCCACTCACATTCCAGTAATGAGATATTTCCCACATTTTACATGCCGTAATAGAAGCGCAGCTGCTTCACCACAAAAGAAATTATTTTAAAAGAATCTGCCAGTACAGGATAGACCCCAGCAATAGAGATCTCTGTAGTGACTACTAGAGCACTGTTATCTGAGTGTTCATGTTCATCTGAGCCAGACTATAATAGTGCATTATTACGATGTGGTGTGACAATCCAATCTGATGGCAAGTAAAAACTCCACCCATCCACACTGGGAGTGGAAAGATTGCATGCAAACGCCTTCTCTCTTGCTAAATCGGGCGAAGGGAAACGACACATTGCACAATGGCTCTGTTGTATTATTAGCCCCCTCAGAGGAAGCTACAATTGTCGGATCAGACTCAAAAAAAAAGAGTAAGTCAAGTAAGTCTGGGAAAATATCAGCTTCCTGTCCATGGCTTTGGGGTCTAGCCTGACTAAGTGTTTGCCTCTGCCCTTCTGCCTTTCTTATTGCTGCACTCACTCACTTTCTCTCTCTCTCTCTCTCTCTCTCTCTCTCTCTCTCTCTCTCTCTCTCTCTCTCTCTCTCTCTCTCTCTCTCTCTCTCCATCCACAGTTATTTGGCTGCCTCCTTGTTTACTCAGATCAAACTTGTCAGAGAAAGCCAAGTGGGCTTAAACAAACACATGCGCACATACTCATGCACGTACGCATGCACACACACATACAAGCACGTACACACACACACACACCAATCAAACTTAGCTGGTATTGAGGCACTACTAAACATCACTGCTCGACTGCACCATTATCTGATTCTCATACAGTACACTAGAGATCAGTGTAATTTATGCTGACATAAATAAATCATTCAAATCTGTGTGCGTGCGTGCGTGTCTATGTGTGCGCTCACAGGAGATGACATGACTAAGTGAGGAAGAGGGAATGATAGTGATTCGAGAAACAGTATTTCATTTATTATTACTATTATTATTTGTTCCAATGGTCAGGTTTGGCTTCCCAAGAGCTCGGTTCAACCTCTAACCCTCAACGGCAGCAACAAGCTGTAGGAAATGAGAGAGAGAGAGCACCAGGATATCTCCTTCTAACTTTGCTGGTTGGTAGCCAGTCTGTGTCTCCCCAAGGCAGCGCGCACTGCCTGTCTGACCTCAACTGAACTCAGCTGAACTCAGCAGGGATGCCTTAACATTATTTTAGGCCCTGGGGCTATGGATGTTTTGGAGCCCCCTTCCTCCTCTACATAACTACAGCAATGGCACACATAATCAGGTCATGGAAATATAAAATAAATACTTGGAGTGGATAATTAACAAGATGCATGACAATTCACATTAAAAAAATCACTCTAGGAAACCACAGAACAATGTCATTCCACTTTCACATTTGACCCGGGTCAGTACTGAAGGGATCTGACATGTCTTCTACCGGTGCTTCTCCAGTTGTTGGCACCACTCCTTCTTCTGTTCCCTGTAGGTCTAACTCAGCACAGTCCTCCTCCACAGCAGCAGGGGGGTCTCCTACCGGCTCGTGGTCTCATCCAGCTGCTGTTCCACTTCTATTCCCTCTTCCTCAGCACACATGATGTAGTAGCCTTGTTTTCATCAGTAGGCTGCACAGAGACTTGGTCATCTGCTTGCAGCTGCTGATCAACATGCTTGCTGCTTGGGGGCTTAGTAGTAAAAAAGTTGGTGACCTTCATCAAAGTTTACCAATACATTTTCTTGTTGTTGTTGTTGTTGTTTGTTTCTGAGCACTGCAAGGATGTGAACGCTTCATCATCCCCACCGAAAAATCAGCTACAGCTAAACTGAAAGTAGACTAGCCAACATTCCTGAAAGCCCATACATGGTGCTACAGCAATTATATAATATTATAACTTACATACCTACATATAGTGTGCATTCAAACTTATTTTTTTAATCTCTCGATTAAGCTCCAGTTAATAATAATAATAATAATAATAATAATAATACATTTTAATTGATGGCGCCTGTCAAGTCACCCAAGGTCACCTTAGAGAATTAAAAACTACAAACATTATTAGTTCATACACAACATAGTCAACATGAAGCAACAAAGTAGCAAAGTTAACCCATGCATTACAGCACCATTGGCCTTCAGTAGTCTCACTGCTGATGATGTGGAGCCGAGAGGCGTGGGTATGAAGCTACAATTAAGAGAGCTACAGAGGGTGAGAGAGAAATAGAGAGAAATTCCCTTTACATATTCCTTACTTAGAAGTAAAGAAATGTAGTAGTACTTCATCACCTAAAATCCGTGACTGAGAATACATGGCAGAATGTGTCATTAAAACTATAGATAAAGCTGAGTCCATAATCAGTGATAACCTAGTTACTGAACTATGATGACATGAGAAAATAAACAATATCTTTTTGTATATTTATTGCAATGGATGGTGTTCCTTCTTAATTTCTCTGAAGGCTGCATTCACACAAAATCCAGCAATATGGCACCTTCCTGCAGGGTTGTTTGGAGGTGTGGGCGTGTTTATTTGTGCTTTAGAACATAACCGCTGTGAAACAATCAGAAAATAACATTTCATTTCTCTGAGTCACAGCTTTCTTTTCCCTCTCTTCATTCAATCTCTATCTCGCACACTTTCTATCTTTTTTCCTCTCATCTTTTTTAAAATGAGTCAGAAATTGCTACATGGTACACAAGGTTCTTCTTCCCATGGGCATCTTGGCCACCGCAGCATGACGTTGCATTGCAATTCAGCAAAAGTTCTGGTTCAACTTCTGGTCGCTGCGGTTTTTTTGGTGCACCCCATGTAGTCTCCACTCCCACAACCTGATTGCACCATCCCCATTCATTTGATTGGGGAGAACTGGCATTTTCCCCACATTGCTGGATTTGGTGTGAATGCAGCTTTACTGTAATTTCATCATATTTTGAATGGTGATAATTACAGTACACAGCATGATTCATTTAATGCATTACTTCCAATGAAAGTCTTGTTTTTGTTCCACTTACATGTGAATGACCAATCCTCCAATCACTACAACCTGTCATATTTGCAGTTTAAACAACATGAATTTGAAACTGAACTGAGACTAGAAAAATGAGGGGGTGGAAAGGCAATGAGTGACAAATGCATGCTACAACAAAACAATATGTAGGGGTGCAGAAAGAGTTGAGATGCTCAGCTATTGATAGAGGTTGGGAGTAAGGATTGAAAAAGGAGGACAGAGTGATGGAAGGGCAAGGAGAATGGAAGGAGACATGAAAGGGAGAGAGATAGATAGGGAAGGAAAAGGAGAGTGGGTGTTTATAAGCCAAAGACATAGTGAGGGAAATGATGGAGTTGGCACCAGGGAGCAAAGGCAGAGAAGGGGAGTGATGAGTTTGGAGGAAGAGTTCAGCAAAGGCCTTGGATCCAATCAAAAAACAGTTTTTGATTCTGTTTTTCATTTCACCTAAAATAATGTTTCAATAGTCACTTGCACATAGCTAAGCACCAACCTTGGTCTTTGAATGGGTACTCGTTTTGAACAAAACACTTCTCTGTGGCCCCAGATGAACTGTGCAAGCTCACTGCAGCTGGAGCTTGGGGAACCAAGCATTGTGGGATT
Source organism: Scomber japonicus (assembly GCF_027409825.1). NCBI lineage: Eukaryota > Metazoa > Chordata > Actinopteri > Scombriformes > Scombridae > Scomber > Scomber japonicus. Next base: position 16,031,453 of record NC_070587.1, on the reverse strand, counting down.
AGCTAACCTTGTTTCACTCTAGGAGCCCATGAAGAATTATTCAGACTCTTGTAGATGCGGTTTAGCACTAGGCACCTGATTGTTTAACATTGCTTGATATATTTGATCCCAAAGGTGACTGTAGCACAGTCCATTTTAGGTGTGTGAATTGGATCATTTATTAAGGGATCCATGCAGCAATGATTCATAGTATTCATTAATTGAGTGAGACAGTGGGAGCTTAAAATTGAATATTTGTTGTTAATGTGAAGTTGGAGAAGATTGACAGGTACCATGAAAAAGAGGTTGTGGTTAAAATTCATTTAACCACAAGACTTTCAATAAATAATAATGGGTTGCTGTGTAAAATATGTGTGTCTTAAAAAATTACTGCTTTTGAGGACCTCTCAAAAATATGATAATAACTGTATAATACACCAAAAAATACTATATTATACAATTTCTATTTTCTTAAGCATAATTGAAATCAATGTTATCAATAATGTAGATAGAATATTGAAAAATGCACAGTGCAGTGTGCTGTTTTGTTTGACTTAAAATATAAAACATTCAGTCTGACTTTGACAGGCAGCACATTGTTGATTTCAGGGTGTTAAAATAATGCTGTGGGACACTGATGGAAAAGTATGGGAAGTAATCATAAATATATGATACATTACCACTGCAGTTTATTACTGAAATTTCAGCTTGGTACCCACTAATTCTCATAAGACATAAAATATTGATTAAGATCGATATACAAAGCTTGAGAGGTAAAAAAAGAAAGAAAGAAAGAGAAAAAGCGAGTTTCACAAACTGTGTGAGGTCTCAGTGCAGTGGTAGCTGTGTTTACAACAACCAAACAAGAAGCACATACAAAAACAATCTCACTGCGTGCACTTGTATGGTCACGCTTCATTACAAGCACACACACAAGTGTCTCACAAGCACACGTGGTCATATCAAACGCAACAGTGAGTGTACAATTCCTCAGAGACAAACTTATTTTTTCATCCATTTTTTATTTCTCAACAGGGGCTAGATGTGCACTCTTCCTGTGAACACATAAACATACGCATAACTTTTTGTCACAGAAACAACAACAAATGTGCATGTGAAGTTTCTCAAAAACACAAACTCGTAAATACACATGAAGCCTCTAACAAATGCATAAAAAACAGTGTGTCAAGCTCTTCAAAAACTCATACATATATGCATAAAGGTTTTCACATGCACACACGTGCACTGTCGCTGTCTGCCTCCCACATGCGGTGCTTGTGACGCATAGGAAAAGTCATTAGACCCACACTTCCTCTTCGAACAGAAGAGAAAGAAGAAAAGACTGTCTTACATGAAACACACAGGAAATGTGTGGGTGACTGCCTGAATGTGTGTCAGTATGTGTATTTGTAAGTGCAAATGCGCATGTTTCCTGGTCTGAAGTTCTGCCCTAATGGCTGGTGACCAATGTCTTGCAATTTATTACCTTTGATTGCTTTCATTGAGTAGACTACAGCTACAATTACAGCCAATTAAAAACACACAGCTAAGGGCTGGCTTGCTCAGCAGACCAAGGTACGCATATTATGATCTTGTTGGTTCAGCATTTGTCCAGAGCCATTACTCAGATTTATACTTGATTGAATTATATTGAACTTGAAAGTTCCCACTTTAATAATGTAATGCCATATCATATTAAACCTGCAGCAATGTTTAACAGATATCGTAAGATTATTTATCATCTTACATAACTGGCTGAACAGGTACAATCTAATAATAATAAGATGCAGATTGCAGCTTTGAACAAACACAAAACACAGTATGGTAGGTAGTTCTGAATATGTTGAATATGTTATTCAAATGAGGCAACAACCCATATACTGCTTCAACTGTTGATTTTTGGGTTTCACATGTTTCATTTCTCTTTGCACAAAAGTAAAAACAGTTTGAACTTCTGCTTTTTAATGGACATTATGTCTCTAATTGTGTAACCAATCTCTTGACTTCTCACGCTTCTCATGTGCCTTCCTATACAGATTCCACCTGACGTCCAAACAAGCACATTGTGTTTTTTACTGTGCGTAGGTACGTGTTTGTCTGCATCCTGAGTCAACATCAACAGTCTGAGGCATGTGTGTCTGTCTGTCTGTGTGTGTGTATGTTGTCTGTGTGAATGTGTGTGGGTGTCTCTATGTTTGTGTGTGTCCTCATCTCTAAATTGGCCCTAAATCAATTGAGGGAAATGATCATCTGCAGCAATTTGTGAGAAAATGACTGAGACAAGGAGTACAGAAAGAAAAAAAAGGGAAGGAGGGGCTCACAGAAATCCAAAACAACAAAGTCAGGAAGGGAGCCAAAAATAGAAAGAGGCAGAGGGTGAATCCTGGGGTTTGGACATCTGCTGAAGCGTCAGGAAACTCAATCACTTCATGCCTGAAGGTGGAAGTCTTACCTGTCTGCACTAAATCATGTCAACACACACACATACGCAAAAAACTGCCATGAAGACAGATGAAGGACAGCTTTTCTGACTTCCATGGGTAAGTGTACTCCCCCCCCTCATACACACACACACACACACACCAGTAGATTAATTTGGACACTGCATCTCATCTCTGCCTTCCTCTGTCATGAACATCTGTCACCCCAGCAGGATCCAAACTGATAATAAACATGCAAACGCATGGTCACATGCATACACACACTCATTATCTCTATGTCCCTCTTGCTCTCTTACAAAAACACACACATACACAACTCCTTCAGTCAAAATAGATGGCTAAATTTGGCTCAGTCTCCCTGTGTTACTGGTTCAGTACTTCATCAATGTTTGTCTCCATACACACCTGCACCCACAACCACACAGCATGCTGTTTTATACCACCTTCAGGACACAAAACTATCAATGTTCATACAATTTCACAATTTCGTATTCAAACTGATCCTTGTGCAATAGTAAACTGCATTATGTTGTAAGAACTAAGACACCTGTTTCCCTTCAGATTCCTTGGGGTATCACTTTTCTCACTGCTAACGGCAAACAGTCTCTCAGGTGCTGTTTATTGGCACGTAAAAAGGGAAACACAGTGTATGCGTTCAAGGTTCATCTTTCAATATTCAACACACAAGTGGAAATCCCCCTATGCAGCAGACACTAAAAAATGCAGGTGTTACTAACTGTAATCCTTAGCTTCTTTGCTTTAGGGAGAACATTTGATGTTGCACTGTTCAAAGGGAAGTTTTTTGTTTTGTTTCTAAATGATCATTTCTGAGATTGGTTTGGAAAAAATACATCATTATATCATTTATCATCAGTGCATGTGCCTTCATATCTTATTTCTCACTGCTGGTCTCTGTTGTTCTTTTTATTCACCTAAAATGAACCCTATAAACAGTATGTGTTGTAACATATTAATGACAACCATACGTTCCTATGAAATGCTTTTTAAAACCATGTCATGTCCTGGAACTTATCTACTTTCTGTTTCTGATCACTGTCTGACCAAGGTCAGGTGTAAAACAATATCAAGTTTAAATCTTTAAAATATCTTTTTAACATTGACTCGAAAACAAAAATAAGTAAGGCTGTAGAGGATTATTTGTTGAACTTTTATGAAGATTAAAGGGGTTCCTGTGTGGTAAATGTTTCATCCTCTGCAGTTTCTGGGATTCTGAAAATAACAGTGAACCTCATCATTTCCTGTTTCTAACTGTAAACAACCTACACTGAAGTGATGAGACAGTAACCTTTTGAACTTTTAAAGAATTGGTGCAGCTAAAATGTCAGCATTGAGTGGGAAAAAAATTTCATTTTCATTTCATACATAATTTGCATGCATAAAAATGAGAGGAGGTTTCTGTAATTTCTGTAGTCTCATATAGTCACCATTGCATAGCTCTGTCTCTTCCAGATCAGCACCAGTAAATAGCTCTTGACTTTGCAATATGAATATATATTTACTTTACTCCTTAGTTCTTATGTTAAGGTCTGGTAAAAAAAAAAAGAAGAAAAAAAAAAGGAAGATATGTCCACCCTTTAATTAAACCGGTGTTGATCATTAGCAGGCCCCTCTCTAAAATACTGCTCAATTACATGTACATTCATAATTTCTGTATGTTTTTGTCTATTTCATATTATTGTCTAATTACATCATAAATACAGGATATGCAATAGCTGTAATTTTAAAGGTTTTTACTGTATATTGCCTGTAAAAAACACATTAGCTTAGGACCTTACCTTAGCCATCCAATTCCCCCTGCACATTCCCATTGTGGAGTCAGTAAGGATTCCTCCAGTGTTAATTAAACCATCTGTCTTGGAGAGAATTAAGGTCGTGATCTCCCAGACCTCACCACTTATGCACTCCCTGAGAAGAAAAGAGAGACGAAAAGAGACTTAATGAAGGAATAAAAGGATGAAATGACTTAATGAACCGCCTAACGAGGCCTGCGGCCATTTAATAAGGGCTTATTAAAGCTTAATTAGAGCAATAATCCAGCTTGTTTGGAGTCATTCAGTGTTGACTTGTGGCTGGTTGTATTTTTATGGCAACTGGATGAACAAGGAAGCATTGTCATTTCGCAGGAAGGAAGACCATTTTGACAATGTGTGTGTGTGTGTGTGTGTGTGTGTGTGTGTGTGTGTGTGTGTGTGTGTGTGTGTGTATGCGTGTGTGTGTGTGTGTGTGTGTGATTAGATGACCAATCACATTGAGGCCCCACAGTCATCATCTGGTCACATGTTTGCATCCACCATCAAAACACTCTCACACCTCCTCCTGAAGATCAAAACAACTAAGCCCAAATAGTAATGTTACTCTAAGGATGTCAAGGTCGCCCCGTTAGTCTACACTTGATGATCAGATTTTCTGTTTCTCAAAAGTGTTCAGCAGAAATCTTCTCATATACTATATGATATCCTCTGAAAGCACCTGACATGCCACTTACAGTAACACATGCTGCCTGCAGTCTGACAGATCCTTTAGTTATTATTCCAGGACTCAACAACTTGCTGACTAATTAAATAACTGCATGACTATAAGTCCTGACTGTGAGATCATGCTTTAGAATTTGAAACAGAAGTTGTTTTTTGGACCTTGGCAAATGAGTCACGTGGTTTGTATCACTCTAATGATTCAGCTGCCCGACCCCCTTCCTCATTGATTCCAACACAATACACAATGTTTCTTCAACAGACATCATCATGACTCAGGTGAGTCAGAGACAAAGCTTCATTCTGCCTAAGGACACATCTAAAGAGAGTGTAATGTATACAGGACACCCGAGGATTCAAACTTTTATTATTCAGGCATTACTGCTTAGATGACTGAGTCAAGCTCATAGCATGTAGTATCCCACTGATATGTGGATTTCCCTCATTACTATGGCTCTCTGCTCTGTCTATGAATGATTCATTGATTCAATGATTCAGACTGTTTATACCCACAGGCCCTTATATGGGTAAGTAATATCCAGTGGTGGTTGCAATAATACAATGAGTTACTCTTCCTGATCACATGAAAACTCCAAATGACCAAGCCAAACAATACTGCATCCTAAACCACGCAGGTTGTTTATGAATGATTTCAATTAAATGTAAATTAAATACTGGATCACCCACAGAGATGTAGTATGTATACTGCTTGAGGACCTTTGCAAAATATTGTCTTGATTTGCCTGTTGACAACTGTCTTGATTTTAATAACACTGATGGTATGCTCCAGGATAGTGAATGATCCAAGAGAAACGTTGCAAGAGGTCAAAAATGTGAGAGCAAATCTTGACCAGACTTTGTAGTTTAAAGATAGAGTCAGTCATTCTGGAAAAAGGTTATTTTCATTTGATAAAAACACACAAACAAATAAAACCATCCATTTGTGCTCCTGTAGGTCTATCCCCTAAATTCATGGATATGCATTGTCAAAGCAACTACCAAAGGCCATATGGCAGAATCCACATGTGTCACCTAAAGAGTCACTTCTATCACTCACACATTATCACAAGCAGAAAAAACATTTTGTCTTCTGTAAGCACAACACTCCTTCCACACCCACCACCTCCCTGCAGCCTCATGGGCTGGACAAACTGCCTTCACCTGACTGACAGCAGTAGTTTACTGAACCACAGTAGTTTGCATTTCAGCTCCATAGGAAGAAATTGACAGTGTTTATATTTATTGATTCATTGAATGGTTAATAAGCTGAAAACACATATACAACTTGATATTTGTGTGATTTAAAAAGATGCCTGCTAAGATTATGTGTCACTAAACGCAACAGAAACAAACTCTGTGGATTGATACATTTAATAAAATAGAAGCATATCTGTTCTGTGAGAAAACATTGTCTATGTGAATTGGGACAGTCTCTCTCTATAACCATTCAATGGGTGCTGGAGACAGGCGACTGTCATGTCCTCACACAGACAGCTGTTCTGTTGATATTCCCCTGTCTTGTGCACGAGCAAGAATTCTCCTGTTTCTGACTAGCTGGAAATAGTGTTGTGAGGCTTAATCTGAGTCACTGTGTTTACATGTCTATTTACAGAGCAAGTGCTATGTATGGACACCAGATTTTTTCCAGTGCACACATAGAAAGGAATAGCTAGCAGACGAGATATTTGCTGAACTTCAAAAAAGCATATTGGATTAGAATCATTGACTCTACCTTTAAAACAGAACTGCTTTTTTGGGAAAAAATGCTTGCAAAAAAGAAATTAGATTAAATACCTAAACACGTGGACACAAATTAATACACTGGACATGGACATGAACAATATTCTGATTACTGTATGTATGACTCAGGTGGCAGGTACATATGTCACTGTGGTAACAATATGTATACATAACCATCACACACCCCATAGACATATTAACCAATGTTAGACCTAGATTTTAGCAGCATGACATCACCCGTGTGTCAACTCTCTGGGAAAACACACCACTCTGTTATGGCTGCAAATGCATGTGCACGCATGAGTGTGTCTCTAGCATTTTGGGCATTTGTTGTTTTTTTTCAGTGGTGCATCATCTACCATGAATACACACACACACACACACACACACACACACACATAGCTCTCTTTCCTCTCTCTCCTTAGGAAACCGCTGTCAACTAACAAACACATACCTTTCTAGCACAGTGGTCATCATTTCCCACCATGCTGTCACTTTTAGGGCCCTAATCCACCAGTGTATTTATACAACTATGCAAGTCAGCATCACACTAGCCAGTAGGATTTAATTCCTTTTCTGCCTGTAGCTCTTTTGGTTTTAGTTCAACACAGTTAAGTGTTTCTCTTGAGTATGCACAGTAGATGAACCCCTGCTTCCAAGTTTCACTAATTTACTTCCTTTAATTAAAACCATTTGCAGGGTGGATGAGGCTTAGTACTCTGTGTTTAAATCAAAACATGATGGGCTTTAGGTTTTTAATCTTGAATGCTCCAATGTGGTTATGATTTTTTTCAAATGCTTTCAATCAGTTTCAAGTTTTACACTGCTTTCAACGTCTGGGAATTATGTCAGTTAGCCCGAGGGCAGTCTGAAGTCACACTCCAGAGGGTCATTAACCGATTTTAGACATTACAGTGTAGATTCACATGGAACATTGCACAGAAATGTGTGACAGCATTTCATGAGGAAGGATTGAACCCTTGCAGTCACAGTTCACGTACCGTGTCTCTGGCAACTCTGCTGCTCTGCTAAAACACTTCAATCCCCTCCATTTATTTCCAGAACACCAAACAGCTGACTATTTCTGCGGAAGGGCCAACAATTTCCATTGTTGTCATATATTTTGCCTCTTCCAGACATATGTCAATTTTATGTCAGAGGATTAGGGATGCCAGTTATTGTTCTGCAGCATGAGAATGATGTCAGCTTTCCTACAGGACCTTCTCCGTGAGATATAGACAGCAAAGCAGCTGACAATCTCTGCAAAGAAGCCAACACATCACATCATTTACAAAAATATGTCCTTGCTCTTCAGATCTATCAGTTGTACACTAGAGAGTTATAGAGGGAAAATGAATGATGTCATCTTTCCAACGGGGCTTTAAATCAGAGTTATTATGCTAAAGCACTAAGCTTAGGGAGGTGATGCTGATGTTGGAGGCAGTGGTGAGAGTGGTGGTGATGATGAAGGTGCTGGTCAGTGCAGTGGTCATGGTGGTGATGGCAATGATGATGTAATCCTCCCTCAAGCTTTTTCCCTTTTAGTTTTACAACATGAGCTACTTCTCTTTTGGTAGTGCTATAGAGGAAGAATCAGTTCTCTTGCGAGCTCAGCTGATTTACTTCTTCCAAACAAAATCGCCTGATCACTCAAGTACCATAAACTGGAGTTTACTCCAAATTGAAACATAATGTATTGGTCTGACATGTTCATCATTGGCATCTGAATTGGTAAACATGTGTTATGCTGATGGGTCCCACATGATCCACTTATATATTGTTACAAAACAGAGCTTTTTTCTCAGCCTGTTTCATGTTGCTTCATCGAAAAGCTGAGCGAGGACATATAGTTTCTGCTCCTCCACTGTCTATTGGAAGTTGATGAATCTTTAGCCTGATCTTAGGGCATTTGTGGTGTTTAGTTAAATGGAGCCTACATGTCCTGGAGAAGTCTAAACATAGACTCCAGTTCTAAAGATACAGTCCATCTTCTATTGCCCTACTAAGCACTCATGAGACATTGTGCTCACCGTTTGTACGTTCATCAAAAGTTATTACTTCAATATGCTAAAGTCTCTAATGTGAGTGAATAACAGTATATCATCATGAACCCCTCCTACAGAAAAAACTGTAACCATCATGGTTTCCATTGTTTTCAATCTCTCCTAATACCAAAGAGTCCCTGCTGCTGTCCAGTTCCACCCCTGTGTGTTAGTTCCTGAACTATAAATGATGTCACTGTGCCACTGAGCTTCTTGCTCATTATGGCAAAACCGATAACAAATGCAGAGGAACAGTTAAAATGTTTCAACACTAAACAGCTGACTATGCCAGAGCTTTTAAAAGGGTAGCATACAGAAACATTTGAAGCTTAAAATCAATATCTTCAGCCACATCGTAGTGAAACAAATCGATACCATTACTGTGATAGTGTAAAGGATGCATCTGTGGTAAGACTGAGAGGTTAAAAACTTCATATTTAATGCAGAGTCTGATTCAGAAATTGGAGTAATCATCCCTGCTTTGATCTCTCCTGATATATCCCACACCGTAGTTTGCTATGCATAAAATGTTGAATGTTGTCCAAACATAGACAACTCAACTCACACTTTAACAGTTAATGGTAATTTTAGTTTCCATTGGGTTCTGTTGTTTTCAGCCATTTCTCATTTCTTATATTTTCCCAGTTACACCCTTGTGTGTTAAACTATATCTAGTTTTACACAGGGCATGATGTCATTCTGCCTGCGGGGCTTTCCCACATTCATGGCTCAGCTGATAACACATGTGGTGGAGAACTGTGAAAACACATGGGTGTGTAGCAGTTTTAAACTCCTAACCCATATCAACCTTCCCCGAGAAACAGAGTGGGAAGGGAGTTTGGCAGGAAAAACAGGGACCTTTTTTTCCCCCAACAGCAACCAGCAGCTTTAAAGCTCATCTAAATTGTGATTACCTTGGCTGAATACAACAACCCAGCCCATGTTGATGCAGGCAGTCTACAGCTGTGTCTCACTCCATAAAAAAACTCCAAAAAGTATTTCATAGTCATTCTGTTTACTTTGCTGACTTTAAGAACTACAAGATCCTTTTGAATAAATCTAGAGGACAGGGTGCAGTGTTTTAAATGGTCAAACATAGTAAAGCTGTTGAATTTGTCACACTGCATTGCCTGAGACTTGTTTGACATCAGTGTAGGTTGTGGTTAAACACTTGATCCACACTGCTACACAAACCAAACACTACTCTACCAACAAGCCAGTGAAATGTCAGTTGTTTTCACTCAGTTTAACTGTGCAGTGAGTCAGGGTAACTAAAGTAGAGTCTACATGTATACAGGGATGGTTTTAGGATAACATATGACTCACCAGACTAGTCTTTTGTGGGTCTACAGTACACCAGTAGCCTATTCATATTCTTGTAGCCCGTAGAACTAAATAAAATGTTGCAGAAATACAACAGTTTCATGCAGCTGTGCAAAAATGAGTACAAGAAGTAATACTGAGGAGTTTAGCTGTACCCTCCCCCATTTACAGCATTTATTTCAGTGTCCTGGGGAGGACACTGAAATGAACTCAACTCCCACTGGGGCACTCACAGGATAAACTCAGCTGATATGGACCATAGAGAGGAAGCTGGACTTGTTTATGAAGGAAATGACATCATCAGGCTTCAATCAGTCAATGGCCTCATGCTGACACGATAATAATGTCTGAGAGCAAGAGAGAGAGAGAGGAGAGAGAGAGATGGAGACGGAGAGAGAGGGGGCAGTGTTTAGTTTGGTTGTATGAGTCACATGAGAGGTGAACGAGTGCATCATGATTATTTTAAACCTCATAGCCGAGTGCTTAATAGATCTGGTAACTGGCTGCTAAGCAACATTTTGATTCTAAAATCTTACATTAATGGTCTGTTTCTTCATTTTCTGGTCTTAAACAAATCACTAATCATTACAGAAATGTGGGTCAAACTTTCTCATACGGGAAGAATGTGAGGAATTTGCCATACAAGTTGTCTGCTGTAATATCTTCAGTGTGGTACATATCTTGTGGTTCAGTATCTACATAGTGTTGGACGATGGATTATGACACAAGGACAGAAAATGTACTTTTTTCTCAACAAACATACCACATTAAAAGCATGAATGAAAGAGGTGGTGAAGATTTATTAGCACTGTTGGATATTATATAACCTGAGTGTATCAAAGCCAAAGAGGTCTGATGTCACTTATGGATTAGATGGAGATGAGTGCAAGCAATGAAAAGATGAAAATATATTCCATTCACATTTCAGAATTTTATAGGATCTGGTGAATTTCAGTGAATGTCTATGCAGAACAGTTCATTTTCTTGGACAACCCCGACTCCTGAGGGATGTGAATAAATAAGATTTTCCGGTAAGTAAAAATTATTAAAAGATAAGCAACCTATTTCTGTTTCTGTGTTGTACAGATCTTTTTTTTTCTTTTAATGTTGCTGTTCCAAGCCTATTCAGTCACACAAGGGATCATTACAACTTTCCAAAACAACATTCTGTTGCTCTGCACTTTCTATAAACTGCTCTGTGATGACCTCTAATTGTCCTGGGGATTGGGACAGCGTGATTGAAAATAAAAATCCTTCACGCCAAAAAAATGACTGGAGGGGGTTTGGAGGAGCTGTTGGACCTCCCAAGAGTAGAGCTGGACTAAAGCCCAAAAACAAAGCTTGCTGCTAGGTTAAGGATCTTAGAATATGCCCTGGATTATGGAGCCAGAGAGCCAGAACATGCCCGGGGACAGTGGTGGAAAACTAATACTGATTTTGGCTAAGGAGGGATACTGGGTAGTGTGAGAGACAGTTTGTTCATTCTTGTTAGGATAATGACAGTATTCAGGGGATAAAAATAATGGATTTTAACAGGGGGGGAGTTTGCTGTTAGCCAACAGTTAGTTTATAGTGCAGACAGCTGTTTTCTCTACATTTATCCATGAGTGGTGGCCTAACATAATTAGAAATGATCAGTGCTGCTTAATGACAAAAAAAGGGCAATATAATGTGTGGCAGAGTAACTGGCAAAGAAACAAAAACATAAAGTTACGTTTTGAAGAAGACTTGGATAAATGAAGGGAGGCAATAAGTCTAGTTGACTACAATGGTGCAAATAAATTTAACAAGTTAATACTTCAGATTGAAAAAAAACACTTTAAATGAAACATGAGGAAATAAATTTAAATAACCACCTCAAATGAAATGTGAATTCTCATCAAAAAGGACCCAGAGCTAATCATAATTACATTATATGGTTACCACTGCTGAGCAAATTGCCCAGAATTCCACAATTTCTGGAAATTCACGGGTTGCCAAGCTCAGTAATGGCACAGATTGTTATGTGCAAATCCACTGATAGAATAGTAAGCAAATAACTTAAGGGTATTAGGGTTATAAGATTTCATTATAGTAATGGCCGCAAAGGGTACCAGCAGTAAACATTAAGGTCTTATGACTATTCACAAGCAAAGACAGTTATAGTTCAGTTATATTGAGGCAAGAAAGCATATCTACCTAAAAAGTAAATTACAGCACTTAATTACAGTATATAATAATCCCTCAAAATCACTGAACATCACAGACTATACAGTCATAGTGTGAGGATATCCAAGGGTGTATTTTTTTATAAAGTTCCCTACTTCAATATAAGTGTTTCAGCCAATATATTTGACAGAAATACAGAGTACTTTTAATGAAAACATTTTCAAAGACCAATCAAAGATTATCTTTCCAGGTCCAGTGACAAAGAAGAAGAGGGAGTTAATTTACACAAACAGAATGGTCCCATCTGGCCTGATTAACATACTACATTGCTAATGCTAACTTTTAATGGTGTGATCATCTCACACACTCATTTTCACTGAATCCTTAATGCAAAATTAGCATATTAGAACAACATATTGTGCCTCACTAGCTCAGGGGCCTGATGCAAGGTGGTGCAGTTTTTGTCTTAAGCCGTAGTTTGAACACTGAACAGTGTTAGTGTTCAGTTGGATACGTAGAAAAAATAGTAATTTACAAACATGTGGACTTGGACAAGGATGTAATTTGATTGATTGCATGTTTTTACGACAAGTCTAACAGAAATGTCAAAGTCAATCAAACCAGTGATGCATTGCAGATATTTTTTTCCCCCTCAGAACGTCTTATAAACAAAATGCTGTCATTAATATGCATCTGTATGAGTTAATTTCAATGCCTCTATCCTATGTTCAATATGTCCAGCTGTATCAAAATTTATTTTCAGTAAAATAAATTGATTTTCTTTTTAAATCATGCATTAATTTTGCATTAAATTCTTTCTCAATAGCAGAGAATTTACTAGGAAGAGCATGATGTGAAATTTGAACTCTAATCACTGAAATGCATGCAGCACAGACTGCAGTCTCACTGATCCGCCCCCTACACACCCACTCGCCCTTCTCCACACACACAACAAAACACTGTCCTCTGCAGAATCTGTCGCACTAATAAGTCACAGGATCTCTTCATGCAAGGAAGAGGAAACATAAAATAAAAATGCAAACGCCGGCAACAGCCCTTTAATGTTGCTATAAATCAAAAAGGACCATCAAAGGTATCGCGGGTAGCTGTAGTGGAATAACACCCTCCATTAGCACAGAGACACATTCATGCACAGACAGATAGATAGATAGACAGACAGACAGACAGACAGACAGATAGATAGATAGATAGATAGATAGATAGATAGATAGATAGATAGATAGATAGATAGATAGATAGATAGATAGATAGATAGATAGATAGATCATTTCCTTGAAAAGTGATTCCATGCCATAGATAAAAGGTTTGCAGAATGTTTTTGATGAGTGTTAGTCACAAATGCACACAGGCCTCAGACCACCACTGGAGCCGATAATAACTCTGGCTATCAAAGCAAAAAACGTTTTTTGTTTTTTTAGCCTAGAGAAAGAGAGGGAGAAAGAGATAGAAGAGTTGAAGACAGGTGGGAGAGGGAGAGGAGGAAGGAGCCTACATATTTCACCTCCATTCACCTGCTGACATGGTCTCTCAAAGAAACCTTTCATTAGAGCTTCAGAACAGCTAGCTTAGTCTGTCCAATGCCGTCAATTTAGCTGTCATATTACACCGGCTCACTTTCTGCTCTTTCATCTAAAGGATTTTTCATCTCATGATTTTCATATGGGGGATTGGCAAAAGAGGTGCATGTGCAGAAAGCCTCAGAAGTCGAACCATCTAATACATCAGTTAAGTGATTTAAGGTTTGCATGGTTAACCTGCACACACCTGAATCCACTCTTGCAGAAAAAGTGCTTAAGGAAGTAACACCTTGAAAGAGTCTTTCAGCAATTCATCACTTAGAAAAAGGTGTATTTGCATTACTTTAGCTTTTATCATTCAGGCATATTTGATTTAATATAATTTATTACTCTTGGCAAAACAGCTGAAGAACTGAAACAACCCTTTCATGCAGTGTTTCTGTGTTCCAGGACCTAAAATAGGCCACGACCCATATTTTATTCAAATATGCTTAGCACTTTTGGGTTTTTTTCAGGTGTGGGGAGACAACAAGCTATACACCTAAGGTTCATTACAGTTTTTACACTGACTTTTTTTGTGGATTTGGGTGGGGCTGAGCTCAATCTTTCTTGGCTTAGCTGAGCTATGCTGCAGATATGTGTGGTTCACATATGGGATCTCAATGGGTCCTTTCAGAAGGTGATAATTTAGTCTGCCAACACCTCTTCTAAATCATTAACTTTAGGGAAAGATGGCCAAGCCAGCTTATTTTTTCACATAGCTGTGCGGTGAGAGGAATGCTCAAAGCATACAGAGAAAGGGAGAGTAAGAGAGAGATAGACTCTCAAAGCTCTCACCTTAAAATAGAGCACATCAATAACATTCTGATGTTGATGTAAGACTTGAGAGGATTGGATGGTTTCACTTTCCACAAAACAAGCTCAAACTACCCTCCCGTTTCTCGCAAAGTGTTTTAGGCCACCCACATATCATATAGAGACGCTATATACTATACAGCTAAAGAGTAGTGTCAGCAACTTCCCATACCATCCTGTTGCCTCTCTTTTTCTCTCTCTTCCCCCCTACCTCATCCTGTCTGCTTAAAGCTGACCTTCAGAAATTTTACAACTTGAATTCATGTTCACTTCATACAGTCAATAATAAAAGCACAGAGCAAAGCCACCAATGCACAAACTAACTTTCTGGGTCTGCAAATACAGATATTAAAAATAATTTAACAATCAAGCTCCCTTTTTCTCTTCTTTTTCTTAACCTTTTATAGGCAGACTGCAATTTCCTAAGAACTGCCCACCTGTGACCAAGAATTTCTGAAGAAATTAATGGAGTAGAGTGAGGAGACATCGTTTGCATACATGCAGCCACACACACACAGTGCTGTTTTTATTCAAACTGAGCAGAACTGACAATCCAGACGTGCCATAACATTTTGCAGTCCTACTGTTTCCCTCAGTTCTGGTTTAGACATATATCAAAGCTTCTTACACCAGCACTTGTGTACAGTACTTTAACTGAAACTGGGAGGAACAGTCACTAATCCATTGTCACTCCAACAGACAAAAGTTATTGTTGCAAAAGCGCTAGCAAAGATAAAACATCACATCATAACTGTTACGATACATGGACTACAATTCATACATGAGGCTTCTACGAAAGAAACTTTGATAAGTGTTATTATCATTGCATTATACAGTGACATGATTATTTTCTGTCAAGGTAGTTGCACTGCACATGCTGTATCAGCAGTGTGCTTATCTGCCAAAGACACCTCAACTACTTGGCACTGTGGATGCTAAGAAATGTCTCCAACTAAGCCTGACAGACATGATCAAATCTGACTCCTATAAAGTTAAATAAACCCAATCTGGGTCATTAAAGGTCACAGGTTAGCCACAAAACTACACACACTTAAGACATAAGTCCACAGAGACACACACAGACAAACAAAAACCAGCATACAGGCAAACACACATGCAGACAAACATGCACAAACACACATTTTGGCCACCCAGGATGAGAGAACGAGAGAGAGAGAGAGGAGAGGGAGAGAGAGAGAGAGAGAGAGAGAGAGAGAGAGAGAGAGAGAGAGAGAGAGAGAGAGAGAGAGAGAGAGAGAGAGAGAGAGAGATGGAAACTTTAACTGTGTTTATAACCCAACTCTGGATTATAGGGTAGACTGAAAAAAGAGAAAGAGAGGGAGACGATTTTTGGTAGCTCAGCTGTAAATAATTAAAATGCAGCCCTCCCCTACTCTGTCTCTCTCTCTGACTCCCACATACACACATGGACGCACACACACACACACATACACACAGTAACCTCTATTATCTTTATTATAACTTCCCTTCCTGATATATATTAGTTGCTGATTTTACAGAGACGTTTTTAAGAACAAGCACAGCAGGCTCATCTTGTTAAAATGCAAGGTGTGTGTGTTTCTATGTGGTTACTATGCAACAAGTACTCCTAATTAAATGACAAAATATGTTGTTGGTCTGTGCAGTTCGGAACATCTCATAGAGGCATTTTCTCATCTGATGCCCCATGATTTGTCTGTGAAACTGGCACCAATCACTGTTAAGAAGAAATATGTTTTATGATGTGACAAAACTAGGGTTGTGTATTGGTTAGTTTCAGGGAAAGATCACAGTCTGTGTTAAAATAAGTACTTTGTTAAGGTTAAGGACAATCCTGTTGACTCAATAAAAAACGTGAAGGGAAAGGCATGTCACATTTTAAAGTCCTATATTTTGTTGACCCACCCATCCAACGCAACATTGTCCTTTCAGAGACTTTGCTTTATAATAATGTTCCTCCTTTATGACTGTCATCATTTCTATGGCCATTAGAGAGCTTTGCCACTTGAGTGTAAATGTTCTTTTGGGCCACTTGCTGAAATGGCTGTTTTTCTGAGGAGGACTCTTACTAAGCAAACTCAGGTAGGGAGGAATGTCTTAGTAGAAGAGCACAAGTCTCTCTCTCACACACACACACACACACACACACACACACACACACACACACACACCTTCTTTCTACCAACTGTTGTACTGTCTGCAAACAAACATGTAGTAATTTACAGCTCCATAAAGGTAAAAGTAACGGAAATCGACATGACCATATTTTTATTTGATTTGCTTTTTGATATCTGTACCAAAGTAAATTATTTTGCTCTTGGCAAGTTTGACAAGTGTCTGTCTACTCTTGGTCCAAGTCTCCTGCATGAAGGTTTAAAAGTTGGCAGGGAGGGCCAATTACTTGAGAGACATTTCCATCCAATGTTACCTGCAGTGTAATAGTTGTAAAGCTTACCCACACTCTAAAGTCATTGACATGGGACAAGGTCACTGACACACTGCCGGATTGGAGGTCAGTAATCTTACCCTACAAAATCCAAACAAAGTTTTGGCTGCAACAAAAATCATTTTGAAAAAGTTTGATAGCCACTGTGTATAAAAGTCAGCTGCAAACCATTTACTGTGGAGGCTGCAGACTAGCTGCCAAGTCTTAAACAGCATGTCTTATTGGCAAAGCTAACACACAGCTGAAAGCCTTATAGATGAAAGACATATACTGTACAAGGCCTGAGGCTCATAAAAGCATTTATAGTGTGAACAAGGCTGGGAAGATTACTTTCACAATGTTAAAACTTTAATCAGTGAGACATTTCTTTTGGAACTACTTAAGTTTTAGAAAATAAACAGAGACTGGTTTTCCTAGGTATGGCAAAATGAACCCACTCATAGACTTAAATGATTCTCCACATGACGAACGCTGACATGTTTTAATGAGCATGAGAGCCAGGATTGGGGGAACGGAAGTAATGCAGATGGAGTGCAATAATTGCACTTTAATGAAACAGTGCAAATCTTGCAGAGCAGGTTTTATCAGATATTTTATAACTTTGAATGGCACACACGTTCAGTGCTTAAAAGGCAAGAGTAGAATTGTGTCCTTGCAGTGCTCTCTTCCCTTCAACTAAAACATACAAACTAAGAAAAAAGTTACAGAACAGTTAAAATGTTCATGCATTTCTTAATAGTTTGATTGTGGCCTTGCTTTGCATGTTTTGAAAGATTTTTAAGGTGAAACCCCATCTCAAACCAAACCACCATAAACTAAACACACCTCTCCTGCACACCTAGTAATT
This sequence comes from Scomber japonicus, assembly GCF_027409825.1. Taxonomy (NCBI): domain Eukaryota; kingdom Metazoa; phylum Chordata; class Actinopteri; order Scombriformes; family Scombridae; genus Scomber; species Scomber japonicus. Next base: position 16,013,602 of record NC_070587.1, on the reverse strand, counting down.
ACACACACAGACACACACACACATTATTGCTATCCAAGGACAGTTGAATCAAGGACTGCTAAACTTGCTTGTAGATACTTGAAGACGTTTTGCCTCTCATCTAAGAGGCTTCTTCAGTTCTAACTGACTGGCGGGAAGTCCCAGGTATTTAACCTCTGTGGGGTCATTATAAAGGTCATGGATACCACTTGGTTCGTTAGTGCTCCTGGCAGTTGTAACAACAGGTAGTTGTTGGAGTTGCCTGAGGCCAAGTGTAAATGACAGTTGTTAGTTAACAGTTAGTTAATGCATGAGCCTGTTAAGTCTCTTGGGAAGGGATGAAAGGACACAATTGTAGGTGGAGGATAAGTGGTGTTCTTCAGTAGGACCCATTTTCCACCTTAGTATGTTGCTGGGTTTGAAAAACATAGGGATGCAGTGTTTGTTGAAAATCATCCGGAATTTCTCAGATACTCCAGACAAATATGTGACAATGGGCCTCATGTAAGAAACACGTCTACGTAATGATTTGTTCTTAAATTACCAGGGATTTACGAGAACTTGCCACATTCACCAATTTTTCTCGTATTAAGGATTTTCTCTTAGGTACGAACAAAATGTATAAGTGGTACAGACCTGTTGAACCAGTAACCAACATGCCATTCTCCAAAGCAATAAAACTTTGAAAAATGGCAGTGTGCCAACTATATCATGTCTTTCAAGGGAGCTCATATTTTCCTGGGGTGGGGGCTCGGTGATGTCAAAAAAAAGGCCAAGGTGTCGTGAACTCTTTAAACTTTATAGACTTGAGCATTGTGTATTCATAGAAACAAGTATCATTTATATACGTTATGTCTGAAAACTTTCTGTCTGTTATTTTTATGATATTCTTCTTCTAATCAGGAAATACTCATGTGACTATCAAAGCAAGTCATTTTTATCATCTTATATGTTCCATTCACCAGCAGTTTGAAGGTCTTTGATGCACATAGACTAAACAAACTTTATTTTACCATTGTCTGTCTCCTCTGTTTTCTTTTATCAGCTTCAATATCTTCTTGTTCACCCACTTTTCTCTTCTTTCTTGTTCCATTCCTTTCTCCCATCTTGACCTCTATTGAAATTCTGTATAGTTGTGCATTGTTTCAGTGTAGCCTCTCGCCCCTAGGTGGGGACATAGTTATAACAGGGGTAAAGAGAGTGACAGTAATTGTGGTGTAAGCCACATTTTTTTAGAAGCCATGACTCTGACTCTGCATCAACTGTACTCACCCTGAGTCAGCATCACATGGATGCTGTCTCTTTCATAGTTAGACCCCTGCCCTGTCCATATGACCAAGTCAAATGACTTGGTTGAAAGGGCAAAGGTTCATGGCAGTCCTCCCATTTATTTAATATTGGAATATCTTTGCATGATTTATAGTAAGGAAAAACTTTGTATTTATCTTATACTGACTCTTTCTGCAGACCCTCAGTTCAGCCTCTGTCTGAAATCATTTTATCTCCTGTTTCTTCTAGGCCTACCTTCTGACAAGCCCATTCTGTTATGACTGGCCAGCTTTCAGAAGCTGCTCCTCAGCAGACATCCGCCATCTCCAGAGGCTATGTCAACAAACCATGAAACAAATTATAGTAGTAGAATTTCACTACTTTGTCATTCACATCCATATATGTTTGTAATCCAATCCAGAATATGTGAATGGGCATACGAAATGAGCCAACATCACTTCATCTGTAGGGTAGAAAAACCATTGGAAAACAAAGTGTTCAGGGCAGGTTGCCCGGAAGTGGACAATGGCAGCACAGGGACACTAAGGTGTACTTTTGGCATTTTCTTTTAAAGTTTTTAGATACTGGGCCAAAATGTGTCGATCTAGGGCTTTGTTTTGATAAGCATTCCCATACTGAAAGGGAAAACTACTGCCTCAAACATTTTGGCCATGGCAGTTTTACACTGCTGTCCACTCTCCTTTATCCAAGCTGGCATAACTACGCTAAATGCCACGCCAGGAGAAAACTTATCATCTCTCCCTGATTTTTCCCCTTTACAAAGATCACGGTATCATTGCAATACATTAGAATTTCACAGTCTTGGCACACAGATGGTAAATCCTTTATATAGAGACTGAAAAGGATTGGACCCAAGATGGAACCTGGGGGCCCCACTGTAGTGAGTTTTTTGAAACTGGATAATACATTTTGTATTTTGCCACACTGAGTTCAAGTGGAGAGATATGATTTAAGCCAGCCACAAAGAGAAATTAAATTGACCAAACAAAAAGATTGTAGAATATTGTGATTGACTGTATTGAAAGGGAGGGTGCGGCACAACTTATTATGATAATGGTCAAAATATCTGACTGGTTAAATAACTGCTGTCTTCAACTTAACACTACTAAAACTGTTGCCATGTTCTTTGCAAAAACAAAAAAAATCTTACACAGAACCCGATGTTTTTATTTCAAGGCAGATTGTAAACCAATTATCTGGGTATCCTGATTGACTGTAACATCACATTTAAAAAAACATGTATGCATCTCAGGAATCATTTGTCAACAGAAGCAGCAAAAATGTACATGTTTTCTTCTATAATATCGTACATCAGCTACTGCTTACCTGCCTGGTCCATTGCTAACTCCACCACTCAAAAACATCTCATATCATTATACAAACAAGTGCTCAAAATCCTAGATAAAAAAACAAAAACATTTCATCACTTCATCACTAAGGGCCTGAATTATCTGAATGCAGTGTACGAACATTAATTGATTCATTTAAGTAGGCTATATTTTTATACATGCAGTTATGATTCTATGTGGGGTGGGGTGTGAGGGGAGTCGGGGCTTTTGGAGTGCTGGTCACTGGTGGGGTCTCATGTGTGAATTAGGGAGGGTGGGGTGGGTATATATTATGCTTACATGTGTAGCTTGATGATGAAATATTTTATGTGATTATCAGGACATTGTATATTGTATTGATGATTCACACTTGAGTCACTTTGTCAGTTAGAAATTATTTGTCGCCAATATCTATCTTCTGTATTAGCGAACATATTGGGCTGTCACAGCACTACGTACGACTGAAGGTGATGTAATGGGCAGCGTGTCTGTCATTAGTGCAGGAAACACAGGTTGGAAGCTTTGAAGCAGCAGTTATACAGTATATTGTTAATGTTTTCAGTGGAAAAACTCTGCTGCATTTTCATAACTTTGTTAAGTAAATGCATACAACCTGGAAATATCTGAATTTACAACCTTCAGTTTGTTATATGATGGAAATCAAATCTTGACAGACAAGTCTATGGTTGCCATGGATACCAAATACATTTCAGACCTCTCAAGTCTCAGGCATTGGCCGTATGCATTTCAAGCTGGTCACACGCCGCACCTGACATGTTTTTGATTTTTACTGTATGTTTTTTAAGGTGCATGGTCTTGCTCCTTCTGGCAGGGGTACTGCCAATGGAAACTAGCCTTTTGGCTATAATTGGGTGCATTTACATTTTTTTTATATAAATGATCATAAATGTACACTGTCCCTCTTGTACAAATAAAGATAAACCAAATAAAACTAAAACTAAGAAAACTTTCTAATAGAAACAACCCCTGCAGGTAAATTATTACACCTCCAATACTGTAAGACACATAGATGATACAAGTGCATCAGACAAAAAAAGAAAAAAGAAACTCAATATCTGCAAGCAGTGAAGTTTGACTGAAGAGTCCATACACTCCAACTCCTTCTGGGATCACTGGAACACCCTCTGCTGTACGTCTTCAGAGCAGCTAGTGAATCAAGATGTAGATATATGGATTAATCACTTCAAAGGTCTGTTTGATCCACCTTTAAACAACGACAGTAAGACCAGAGAAAACCAGCACCAACTAAAGGAGCTTCAAAATATAGATAAACATCAACAGAACCCAACAGATTTCGACATAACACAACAAGGGCTGAAAGCTAAATTTAAGAAGATAAACAGGCTTGCAGACTTAATGCCATTTTCAGTTAAGTTTTCAATTAAATATCAGCCATTATAAAACAATTCTTGGAAGAATTGTCTCAAATTTGATATGCAGAACAGAATCATGCCAATCTGCAATGATTTACAAAATTTATGAGATTTTTAATTTCTATTACCACCTAAAAGCCAGTAACCCTCATCCTACTATTACAAGGCTCTTCAATTCCAGGTGTGGAGCGGTGAGAAGGATCTCTGCTAGTTCCCCAAAGGACTCACTGCAATGAAATTCAACAAATAATAATAAGAAGAAGCTTTTTTTGGAATCGGGTGTTAAAATTTCAAAATGAACAAATGTATTCTGCTTTATATAACCAAAGTACAAAATGGGAGATTACCTTGAAACTGATCCTAACTGATAAAAACTTGATACAGAATATCACTAGTAATGGGTTGACACACACACACACACACACACACACACACACACACACACACAGAGAGAGAGAGAGAGAGAGAGAGAGAGAGAGAGAGAGAGAGAGAGAGAGAGAGAGAGAGAGAGAGAGAGAGAGAGAGAGAGAGAGAGAGAGAGAGAGAGAGAGAGAGAGAGAGAGACCTCTTCCTCAGTAAATTCCCCAATCATTCACTAATTTACTTGTTCAATCAAATCACTCACATCCATTATCAGTCTTGCTAAGGTGGTTTTCTTTGGCAACAAATGTAACACTCATTTAAACTGAAACTGACAGAGAGAGGAAGGAGTGATGCTGTAAGAGGAAAGGTGAGGATGGAGAAAGGAAGGATGACAGGCAAAAGAGAGGAAGGACACAGGGAGAGAAAATGAACCAGTGGTCAGGGTTGGCACCAGGCAGCCAACCGTGTCAAATGAACGACCTTCCTAAGACCTCCCAAATCAAATCAACCTGGCCAGGTCTTTCTTTCTGCCTGCCAGCTCACTATCTCTCTGCTGCTCCAGGCCTCTCTTATTCTGCCCTCTAACCCCCCCCCTTTTTTCTGTTTCATCTCTCCATCATATCCTCCTCCTCCTTATTCATTCATCCCATACATCTTTCGCCATCCACACCCCCTTCCCTTTCAGTCTCTCACTCCTACCATAAGTCTAACCTTTGCAATGTCAAGTCCTTACTTTTTCATTTAGGTTGCACAATAGACTCATGCTCATTTTACTCTTTTTCAGCCACAACAGTAATGATTACAATCTCAATCTCCTAAATGTCCTCATGCAGGAAATACTCAATTTCATTTATAACCTTTAATTTCGCTCTCAATCGCCATAACCTTTCATTTTGTTCACAACAAAAGGACTGTTATGTTCATGGCCTGACAAGGATTTATAATGGGCTTATCATCACAAATAATGAAAATGCTTCACTCTGCCCTTTTACTGCATTTCATACCAAGTGATAATAATTATGATTAAAAAACATTTTTGATAACCAGGTAATTTGCAGTAATGTTAAAAGAATATGCTTGAGGTAGACTGGTAGATTAAAGTTGGGTTCTTGGCCACCTTTGGGTTCATGCATTTTCACTTCACTGAAACAACAGCTTAAATATTGGTCACAGCTGCTGTATTAGAAATGTATCCGCAAATATAGGAACTACGGATATTTTTTGAAATCGTTTATTCAAAGTGAGCTGAATCCATCTTTATTTTATTGACCTGAGATGCCTTTTGTTTGTTCACTGAGATAATACAGAAATCCACCCTTAAAACTGAATTTAAATGTCATGATGCTGGACTGTTTTGTGTTTGCTATGATGCTGTTGTTGTAAAAGAAAGCAATGACAAATGTAAACTGGCCCTATAACCAAAAGTTAATGTCAATAATTCAGTGAAAAAGTTCAAATTTGATTGTAGATTCTCATTTTCTGTATTTGGATTGCCTTTGGTCACTGATTCTAATACATACGTTTATAGGGATAGCATTTGAAGTGTGTACTTTCACTGTAAGAGGTGTTTAAAGTGTGACCAAAGGAATCATTATAACTGTCTGCGACACCTTTCACCACGTCTGGCCGAAACAAAGCCTCTCTGCGCACCCCCTTATCTCTACTATAGCTACCCTTATCTCACAAATGGGCCCCATACAGACACACAATCATCATATACATCAATGGCACCAGCGTGGACAAACACACACATTAATGGCACTGGACTTGATCTTTTTACTGCCGTCCATTTGCCGTGAAAGACACAACACATTAAAAAGGGGAGAGAGACCCTTTTTTTCGCCAATGAAATGAAAGGCTTGTGTTGCAGTGATCTGTCAAAGCAGGGAAAGGTTCAACGGTGGGTCAGACTACTGGGGGATTTTTTCACTGTGTTCCCTCTCAAATTACATGGTAGAAAAGAGGAATATAAGGAGTGTGAGCAGGTGATACTGGACAGCTGAGACATAGAGAAAATGATTAATATATTCAGAGAGAGAGAGACAGGAGGACAGAGTGAGGCTTTGTTGCTGCCAAATGTGTTGATTCTTAATTCTTAATTAGGCAACAGTATTAAATGGAGATTAGCAATGTAAGATACTAACTGCTTGTGATCATTCTAATATAGACTTCATGGAGGAAGAGATTCAGTGAGATGGAGTGGCAGAAAAAAATACCAGGTGAATGGGGGGTCAGTGGGGCAGTATCAACATCAAGGCAATATCTAGCTGTACAATTCTATCTCTCTTTCTGTAACGCATCTTTCTCACTCTCCATGCTTCTCTCATCCCCCTCTCTCATCCTGTTCCTCTCTATTGCCTTGTCCTCTACTGGATCTTGCTTTCTTTCCCACTCCTCCTGTTTCAAGCACACACACAAACTACAGAGTCAGTTCAATCACCAACTGAAAATGACTGCAGGCACTGAGAAAGAAGAGAAAAGCATTGTGTGAGTATGTGAGGGGGGGGCGGGGGGTTGCGAGAGGTAATGAGACAGAGAAAGAGAGGTGGGGGGGGACAGTGGGGGTTAGCATGTGTGAAAGACAGAAAGGAGAGCAAATGAGAGAAGGAGACAGACAGAGAAGATGACTCCATCCAATGAAAGTTGGGGTTAAAAAGTCGAAGGCGTCATAAGCGTCAAAGGCAGGCTACAGAGGCCATTCTTTTAGCTGTCTAGTCTGTCTTCTCCTTTCAAATACAAGGCTATAGTGTTAGACTGAAATATGGTCCATTCATATACAGAAAATATGCTTCTCTTTATGCATTAAGGAACAGAGTACTGCTGCAGAGCAGGAACATTTCTAACACTTCTAAAGGAAATGAGAATTTGAAAAATCCTTTTAATATTCATCCATGTAATTCTGGGGTTTCAAATGGATTGTTCTTATGTACTCTAATGCTTTCCGTTTATTCATCATCAGCAAGTCTAGAACACACCACTATGGCAATACACACTGTTATTAAAGCTTGCTATATGCATTTCTGACTGACTGATGCAGGTTTAAAATGTACAAACACACATAGATACAACCACATTAGCCATGATTTTAAAATGAATGTGCCAACCCAAAAGTTACCCCTTGCATGTTGCTAAGCAACCACCACTTGTTTAGCTACTGTTCAAGGACTTTGCTCAGAGGAAAAATAGCACTTAAATCTTATTTATTAAAAAGAATATGTTCTGAGCAGTTTTGCCCTCTGCTATTGCACCAGTGTACTGCCAGAGTTTTAGCTGAGCAATGAGCCATGCAAGGCTATGCTTTATATTTTTTAGTGCAGCTAGGAGCCATTGTTATGGCACAAAGAGCTTACTTTGGTCCAACAATCTTTAAAATACTTATAATCCAATTTACTACACACACAAAAAGTGATTGTTTTTATTCAGATATGAAATCTGAGAACAGTTTGAGCATGGCAGTACAACTCAAAGTATGAGAAGGGTGAAAGATGTAACCACAGCTTTAAAACATTACCACAGGGAAAACACAGAGGAAACCATTTCCCATTTTACGTATCATTTCTCACCATATAACAATCTGACAAAGCTGAAGCTCCATAAAAAATAGAGGGGAATAAAAGATAAGTGTGGCAGAGAGCCATGAAAATGAAGGCATTTCTCTCTGTTACTTTGAGAAAATGAGTAAGGGCAAGGAAGCAGCACATTTAGGAGTTATAAACAACTCACATGGAGATCACAAAGATTATGCAGACAACACCAGAACAGCAGAAGACTAGAAATCACAGAGCAAAACTAAGAAAAAGAGGAGAAGGAGAGAAAAACAAAGTGAAGAAAAACAACCAAGATCTAAGTGGATAGAAGGAAACCAACAAAATGAGCTAGGACAAGAGGATAACTGACACTGAGAGAAGAAAGGAGAGCTGGAAATGACATGTGGAGAGAAGAGAACCGAAGTGAATCAGAGAAAAAAGAATAACGGAGAGGAGGACACAGAAATGAATTGTGATGAACTGTTTGACTGCTTTTATGTGTATATTTTGCAACTGCAGTGATATTAGTGCTGTTTATCTCTTCGTTTTTCTTTTTTGCACCTTTGGAAAATTTGCCAACAGAGGTTTAATACAGGGAATTAACCAGTTTAATCCTGGCTCTTTCAGTCAGACTTTTTGATTGCACATAAAACTGTTAAGGCAGTGTGTTGCAACAAAAAATCCTATTTTGAAGCTATTCAGAGCAAAAAACATATAATTGGTTATTCAACTGCACTTGGCTGTTACTGCTATGGAGCTGTGTCATTTTTTCCTGTTATTGCCAGATCATCTTCTGACTCAGGTTCTTGTGTTATCAAAGGCTAGGAATACACAGGTGGAGGATACACAGTAACATCAGAACAGATACAGTATACCTTAAAAAAGGCCCTACTTCCCTTCATTTTATGCAGATTTAGCTTCAGGCTGCGTATGTGCTGTTAAGATTAGAGTGTAACGTGCTCTGTCTACTCCAAATTCTGCTTGGAGAATGCTTGACTATGTGACACTTCAAAGACATTACGAGGTGGAGCACAGAATTGCTTGTGCAGCAGAGATAAAATCAAATATCAGCTAGATTCAACCAATGTGATTGTAGGTGGCATTGGGCAGATTTTGACTTGCATGTTTAAGTAGAATGGTCACACTCTGGAGTCCTGGAAGAAAGATTAAAGGCATATGAGAGGTGTTGAGTGGGTAGGAAGCAGATGATGGGAAAGGGCACATGATGAAGAGATGAAGAGGATCCTTCGATGAGGAGAGTTTGTGGGGAGTGACTGTGCTGAAGAGAGAAAAGGTTAATCTTTTGGAGACAAAACAGAAACAGAGCATTTTGACCCCAAAATACAGATTGCTGTCTATATGAGTTACTCTGTTGAAGTTTGTCTATTAATTAACATATGTTAATTAAAAAGCCACTGGCCACTATTTTTAAATTAACTCACAATGCCACATGAAATGATTAAAATACTGTATTCATTTCTACTTGCACACTGTTTGCTTTTTGCACTGCACATCACAGGTATACTTTTTCAGACAAGATGTGTGATGTTTTCCTGTTGATAAAGACTGGTTTCCTTTGGGTTACACTATTTGCTATTCGCTTCATAGTCTCCACAGTATGGCTGCATTAAAACTAATTGTAATTTTTACACACCATTCTGTACACTCATAGTGTACTCTATTAATTAAAAAATACCAACAAGACACACCTCCTTAAAAAAAAAAGAACTGAACAAAAAAACACTAAAATTAGAAATGAAGAGAAGTGAGAAAGAATCTCCCTTGTGAGATTTGCAGACTGTTATTTTCACTGAGATTTGTTCTCTTGTGTTTCTCCAATAGGCTGTTGAGTGCTGTAGCAGAGGGATAGTCACGCTAGAGCTGCTTTGTATGAATAACATTTCATGTGCAATAATCTGTGGCTTTCTTGTCACAAAATTACATACACACAACCACACACACACACACACACACACACACACACACACACACACAGCTTCAACCATGGCCACAATCACACATTTTGTCTCTGTGTACATCTCGTCACATGCACACACATACAGACACATCCTTGAAGTTGGGTATAGACAAGCAAGAGGAACAGAATGAGAGACAGACAGACTGGCAAGGAGAGACAGTCACAAATTAAAGAACATGTATGCTCAGCATAGGAACTGGTCGACCAAACCAAAACACATGCTTTAAGTAATAATTTGTGGCAATTCCTATAAATAAATGTCTGTTGTGCTACCCTGTCTTTGCTTCCTCTTTCTCTCTTTCATGCACATGAGAGTTGTGTTCTGTCAGGAATTATATTTAAGTGACATTCTCTGGCATTCTAATTGAAGTAAATGTGAGTTTTTTAACTTAAGTCACTTGATATTTTACTTTATGTCTACCTACACTCTTCTTTCCCCATGTCTCTGTCACTCTGTCTGTATTGTGAAGTGAGTGGCTGAACAGATATTCTTTATTTCTGTCAAAATCTTCACTAAAGTAAGAACTGACGTTTTGATATGAATAAATCTCAGTTTAGAAACTCTGTATTGCTGGTAGATTACAGGTGATAATGACTCCACCTATACTTTAATGCTTTAAACTGAGACAGACGTGACAAGAGAAGACAACAGTCACAAAGGTAGCAAGAGATGTAAGTGAACTAAAACACAGAGAGAGAGAGAGGTAGACAGATGGAAACAGAAGCACAATGAAGCTCAGCTGACAGAGAGAGAGAGAGAGAGAGAGAGAGAGAGAGAGAGAGAGAGAGAGAGAGAGAGAGAGAAGAGAAGAGAAAGATTTACAGTGATTTGTGAGATGGCACTGACTTAAGGCAGGCAGAGTGGATGTGTTGGCAGCATTATAAAAAGAAATCCAGTTGTATTCAGCTCACCTTTAATTGCCTACCTGGCTGCTTTCCTTGTTCCATTGACATTTAGCTGGCATATGCTAACCTGTGAAGCAAACTCCAGTCTATGATTGTTAGCTCTTTCTTTCTCTGTGTGTTCCACTGCATAATTAACAGTTTTTACATCCTGGTTTACTCGCTAATCTGAACTAAGGCAATGATAATATTTTCTAACACTGATTCAGCCCTGCAACTTTTCTGAATTATAATACTTTACCAACTGAAGGATACCACTGCAAAACTCATTCTAAAGACTGACATGAAATATGTCAATGTCAAGTCCTTTATTATACTTTTTGAATCAGTCACTTTGTCGCCATATTTGAGATATTGTACTGTATTAAATGTTAGTCTCCTTGGCAAAGTGAATAATGTTGACAAGAGAAATGAAAAAAGATGTAAAAGTGAAAACGTTTTACTGTTTTTTACATTCAATTAAAAACTTCCTCACACTCATTTAGTGTTACCTCCTGTGTGTCTGCACAAACAATGAGATTTCTCACTTTTCTCACTTGCTCTTTAATGTATTTGCACATTCTGTCATCAACAGAACAAACAGGCTGTCAAAGAGTCACTTCACATTTTCAAGGGCTGACATTATGTGTGAAGGATCCATTTCAGCTAATACTAAATCAAAAATCCTAACAGATAAACACAGATAAATGACATTGTAGAGATTTAACTTAATTAAGAACACTAAAGAGTCCCAGTCTCTCCTCTGTGAAACAGTTCAACTGTGTGCATATATGTGTGTACAGCAGTGATTTTCCAGTACTCCAATTAACAGTCATAGCTGGAAAAAAAAGGTAATTACAAAGCTAGGTGGGAGACTTAAAGTCATGCTGAGACACATAGCGTACATTTGAGCAAACAAACACACACACAGCTACTAACTCAAAATGACAGAGCTTGTCATACCACATGATGGATCAAAACATAGATAGTGTGGTAATTAAATGGAATTTAAGCTTGCTTGAAAGGAAATATATATGGACAAGTATTCTAGTCACTTAATGGAGTGATAACAAAGGCATCATTAATGAAAAGAGAAGAGAGATTCTTAAATGTAATTGAGGGAGAGAGGGAGAGTGTGAGGAGGAACGCACTATACAAAAAAAACATTGTAATCCACTATAACATGTACAGGTATTATGTTATCATGGGTTGTGAAACATAGTCGAGTCATTTTTACTTTCTAAACAGGAGCAGACATGCACATCCTGTTGATTTGTCATTATAGATCGCAATAACATCAGCTGAGACATGACTAGACTACACACAACAGACCCACACAATACACACAAGCACATATACAGACACACACATGTATGCACGCACGCACACACACACACACACATAATGATACTATCACCTGCTTTTCATAGGTGATTCACACCTTATCAAAATCGACCTGATTAGCAGGTTGTTCAACCTCACAGTCATGTCAGGTCATCCAGATGTGCTGCAACATACTCGTAAGACCAGTTTGGATTTTTTTTTTTTTTTTACTGTTAACGGAGACACAAAAACCCTGGTGAACTGATGCCACGTGTGTTTTAATGTCTGAGTCTGTAGGCGTGCACAGAATCCGGGAACAAGATCAAGTGACAAAACAAACTGCTTAACCTTAGAGTGTTTATATACGAGTCCAGACTTGCCTGGAATGATGCAGAAATGTGTTGAGGTTGATTTGTAATCTATAACCAGATCAACATGTTTCAAGAACTATAAAAGAACAGAAACAATGAGACAAATGACTTAAAATATTCACATTGACACTCATCTTCACAATGACCTTCTTTTATAGTCAAATATTTATTCCCTGTAAAATCCTTCCTCCCTTTCTTCCTTCCTTCCTTCCTTCCCACTTTCCCTGTGTTAGAAGTGATGTCAGTATTTGTAACTGGGGTACTGATGACCGATGAGGGTGTCCAGAATGTTTCCCATGAGCCACATAAAGTCTTTCATCCACACATATGGTGCTATTTACATGGAACAGGTGGTGGGGCAATGAAGACTGAAGAGTCTGACACACACACACACATACACACATACACACACACAGTCTCGTTATCTTTGCTCTCAGTTAATTTATAGTCTTAGATCAAACATTAGAAAATGATACACCTGACACTCAACCACATATCATAGAATGAAAGGACAAAATGGATGAAGACTGAGTAACAGCTGTCTTGTAATTTACAGTTCTGTCATCACTGCAGATTATACACAACAATAAGGCACGAGGACCTGTCTGACGACCGTACTGCATGATGTTACCACACGGTGCAGGTGCAGACGTGAAAAAAAGACGGAAGACTGAGATTCTCACAGCTGTTGGTTTATGACTTATAATTATTGTCATAACCATAACTGTCATTCAACACCACATAGTCTCATTGATGTGCATGTGCTCACCACACTGTCAGGGAGCTTTCCTTTTTTCTATTTTGTTTTTCTGAGTTCATTTGTTCATTTACTGGCTCTCATTTGGTGAGTCATGAGCCTTCTTTGTCCTGTCACTCCTAAAAGGAAATGAGCAGGCAAGAAGGGATAAATGGTTTATGGATGGATGCATGCATGGGTATATGAATGCATGAATGGACATCTTTGTCAGTTAAAGCAAACATATTCAGGTTTATATTTTCTTCCCTTTTTTTTCTTTCCATCTTTCTCATTTTCTGCTTCACTGTCTCCTTTTCATTTTAACACCTTTAAAATCAATACAAATCTAACCAAATGTAAAAACAACCACGCCATGAATGTATATTTCAACAATGTCATTTTCCTCTTATTTACGGCACTCTGAAGCTGCTGCCGCCACAGGAATGACAACCCTTGTTGGGATTCTGTCGCATCAAGCCAGCCGATTTGAATGCTAAACCCATTAGCCAAGCATCACTCACAGTCAGAGCTGGCGATGATAAATAACCCAACCAGAGAAATCTGATTAGGAGAGATGGAGACAGGGGATCTGAGGGAATGAGTAACAGCAATGTCGCCGTTATCGGGCCACAGTCAGATTGGAAATCACATACCGAGAAAACATGAAATGTTCATCTGCAATGGATTGTGTCGGCTGTTTTCCTAAAATATGGCTTGGGACACAAAATTGGGTCTAAGGCTTGTCTTTGGTGAGTTGCAATTAAAGGAAAGCTGAACTTTGTGTGCATGTTGCTAAGCTCTGACACGCAAAACTCACTGATCTGTACAACAAACAGGCTGGTTAATAGGTGTATTTTAATTGCAAGAAGTGCAAGAGTTTTTGGGTGGTACTGTTGCCTGGAGGAAGAGGCTGTGGTTCAGTGAATCATTCACATTCACCTGTCAGTCAGCCATGCACATGCTGAAATGAGAAACACCGTGCTCATTGTATCTTTTACTCTAACTTTGGTTTCTACCTTCACCTTGTTCCGGAGAGAGTAGAACTTGAGGCTGATGGTTGATTATTCATGATGATATTATACAGATTTTAATGACAGCATGTCAAGGCCGACCAGGTATTTGCAAAAGATGTTATAAGCCAATCTCCCATAAACCACACTCTGCATGTGAAGATAAAATTGTACAAAGATCTTTTTTCCACCTTAGGCACCACATTTATCGTAATAAAACATTTTTTTAAAACAATTTCCTCGACCTTTGAATCATTTACTAATTTTGGTGCAACTGGGAAAACTGCAGGAATGCTGTTTACTATACATGAAGCTATTTGTTAGCCAGTAACTAACTGTGCTTTTTGCTGTATATTTTCTGTTTATTTTATAGCAGACAGTCATGCTTCACTGAATTCACAAGGACTGGCATCAGGTGTGTTTTGACTCTCCACACTGCCAAACTCTCAGAAGGGAGAACAGGTTACCAAAAACAAGCTACTTGTGAGTGTATGTGATGTTTTTTTATGAGCAGATTCTCTTAGGCAGTGTGCACCGCAACAACTTTCTGTACATACACAAAGGCAACAAAATATACTTTTCACCCCAACTCATACCAAAGAACACAAATTATAGAACCGGATGTTTCTTTTTTGTGTTATTGTTAATATGTTATGTGTATTTTAAGGAACAATAATACAACTGGTACAAAATGTGAAGAAAATAATACAACTTAAGAACATAGGCTATACCTAAACCTATAATTCAATTTAATTAACACCAGTGAGTCTTTTCTTTTCCATTCCATTTCCTTCCCCTGTCTTTCTACTTTACAAAGGAAGAATGGCTTAATCATGAAAAAGGTGCTATTAGTTTGTCTATAGTCTGTTTTTTTAGAGACAGATCTCCAAGCACTGTCTCGCTAAAAAGGTCAGCCTGGACTCAGCATGCAACACCTCAATGAGACAATCGATTCAAACCTCTTAACCTGGTCACAAAGCTCAGATATATAATATATTTATATCTGTTATCATAACCTTTAAGGTCAAACTGAATTCAATAGATAGATAGATAGATAGATAGATAGATAGATAGATAGATAGATAGATAGATAGATAGATAGATAGATAGAGGTCAATCACACTCTCCTGTGCACCACTAATACACCGCACAATCAACACGTCATGACCCAGAGTTGTACTTGATGTCAGAAAGGTAAAGGGTGAACAAGACAGGGGAGTGTCCCCTGTTGTGCACCAGTGCTACTGACCACAGTCTCAGAGGAACAGTCCTTCAGCCATACGGTGGTCTCCCCATGAGGTAGTCCATGATCCAGGTCACGAGGTGTGAGTCCACCCTCATCTCTGTCAGCTTGTCTCTCAGAGGGAGAGACCAGATGGGTTTAAAGGTGTTGGAAAAATCAAAGAATGTGATCCTCACAGCACTGCTCCCCTTGTCTGTGAGGATCACATTTTTGCAGCGCCATCAATAACAATTACACCATTTATCTCTATATGGAGATTAAATCCATGGCTAAGGTGATTCTGTGCAAATGACGGTGTAATCTTTAAAGTGTCATAATTGAATTTCAGGTTTAAAAAAAAAAGTTAATTAGGGGCCACTTGCTCAAAATGTAAATGATCTGCTCATCTGCCAAAGTGTGCACACATCTAAAACGAATTTGTTTATTTCATATAAAAATAGCAGGAGAGGGATATTTTAATCCAGAAATGATGGTACAGAACATAGAAAGAACACACATCATGGTACACAATACATCTGATTACATGTCATCATTAGCTAGATTCTCCCCCTGAAGCACAGCACAACATTAAACCATCAGTCCTGGTTAATTATTAAGAGCAGATCCAATTTGCCCTCACCAGTTCACTGACAAGCCCATATACCTCCTATACCGAGCCACTTATAGGTTGCATAAGCATTCCCAGTGAAAAACACATACACACACATACACACATGCACGCATCTATCGATTGACCTTTCCCTCCGAGTGTTATTAATACAAGCAGGTCGTATTAGGAAAGGTTAACGAGCAGTAATGCCAACAACACTCACATGGGATACAAACAAGAACAGTAGAAGCCTAACCCTACACAGGTGAATGAGAGGGTCACATGACTTTTGGTAACTTTGCACAATATTTTTTATTCATTTAATTACAATCACTGCACTTCATTAAGAAGAATGACCAAGATGACATTAATTAGTCATAGTATAAGTTCTTAAAAACAAATAGCATGGGTAGTTTGTTCAAATACATAAAACAACAATAACATCGAGTGACCCAAGAGTAAAAATTTGCCCATGTGATAACAAATGGTCTTATATGGGTAGGAGATCATAACTTATGTCTCTGATGGTCTTGGGCTCAGGACTGTCCTCTATCAGAAGAAAAGGCAGAAGTATAGTGTTCCTTTGTTGATTGGGGTAGATGGCTTGGCATACAAAGTATATGACTGTGGCTCACATTCTGTTTCCTATCACCAGTCAGCTTTATTTTATTTTCTTAAGCTTAACTGTTACAGAGAGACAGCTTTTGTTTCCATTACAATATCAGAAAATGCTAATATAAATTGTTTTGTAAGAGTCATATGGGCTGTGTTGGAAGGCAATGATGAGTGTAGTCCTGCCAATTGAAGCACTACATCAAAAAGGATGTCTGGCTCAAGGGTTGAATGCATAGCCAACAGCTACAGTACAGTATTTGTCATCTAGGAAAGTACAGCACAGAGGAAAAGCCATAGTTGGTTGCACAGAAAATATAGAATATAAATCACAAATGATCTGAAGCTGCTGTCTTTCTTTGTAGCACGTCCAGAAAAAATGTCCAGTCATTCAGTGCATGCATTTCAAATGACCTGAAATATATGTCTTCTTCCTCTTTCCCACATCAAAGAGCTACCACGCATGGCTTAACTACTTAAAAATGTGTGGAGTCACAAAAATAAATGCAAGTTGCAAATGACCTGGAACCTCCATAACTCTCTCTCTCTCTCTCTCTCTCTCTCTCTCTCTCTCTCTCTCTCTCTCTCTCTCTCTCTCTCTGTGTATGTAACTGGGTCAGTGTGATGATGGTGTCAGTGTCTGGACTCAGCAGCAGCATATTTACATCAGTCATCCCAACTAGACCGTGAAGAGAAGGATTTCCCTGCTCAGCTGTGCCAGTGAGTCAGTGAAATATACCCTCATAAAACCCCATTGGACTGAAAAGAGGCCTGAGGATAACTTAGATCTAAGTAATGGGCTGAACTTCAGGCTCTTTGCTTTTGGCAATGCAGATACATTGTAAGTGGAAAGTAACATCTCATGAGACCGATACTTCACATAATGAAGCATAATGAAGGCATACAGACATTATTCTTACTGTGTTATTTTATAGATGTCTCTTTTGAAGCACATATTGTACATTTCAAAATCTGCATGGGTAAAACTGTCAACTCTAAGCAGCCTCATTAAATTAAAGTTTCTGAATTTACAATTCAAATATAACAGCAAAGGGAAAACAAGTTGAACAGATGGTCTTGAAACTGAAATGTCACTTTTGCTGTCATTTTATTTTCGTCTCAGAATCAGAGGAAGGTTGCTTTCCTCAAATGGATTATCAAATTCTAGCAGCATGAAATGAAGAGCGACAGTAAAAAAACAACTGGGCTGTGTGCGGCATCAACACTTGTGATGGTGTGCACTTAATTCTGCTGAGACTCCAAGACAGCCCTCTGGTGTACTTTAGGGTTGGATAAAGACTCAGCAGTGCAGCCAAAGCCATGCAACCAAAATCAACCTCTAATTAGGCCTGCTCATCCCAAATTTAGAAGGCTGTGGTAAAAAATTTCCATGATATAAGCAGCCTCGGGACATCCCCAATCTTGAAAATTTGGCTGCGATGGCAACTTTGGGGCTTAATTAATTGAACAGTCAGGCATGTCTGTTCATATCAAAATAGCTTGGGATACTATTACAAAATTGTGATGAGACTGAAAGGTGGTTAATTAAAGTCAAACTGAGACCTGAGCATAACTCACTGCATATTCAGTTACAGGCAGCCATCTTGGTACCTTGTCTCCCCTCTTAGAGTGAGGTCATACACAAGTGTGATTGTATAACATTCTTCACCAGTAATATTTTGCCATTTCTGATTCACATTTTGTCATTTTTGTTTTTCTGGAAAGTTTACAGCATGATAAAGCCTCTGACTCATCACCTTTACTGACACTCCCTTCCCAATATCTTCTTTCTCACACAAACCTCCCACTCTCTTTCTCTGACATCACTCATTATAACTTTGAAATTGGTGTTTTTTTTTTCTTCCCTGAACTTGGGTCAGCAAAGAGTCAGCCGGCTGTGCCTTGATCCTAAGCTCACACTCCAGTAAACTTTCAACTAGAAAAGACCCCTATTGCTACTTTCAACTCTTCATCACCTTGCTCTCCATCATCCCCTCCTCCTCCTCCTCCTCCTCCTCCACACTGCTGCAAAGTGCTTTGTTGATAAACACACTTTAGAGTTCACCAGTCTGTCAGAAGATATTGGTCACCTCCTTGGGCTGTTTGAATAATGTGGGGTAGAGGTATAAATGTGTATAAATGTGTGTGTTTGGGTTGGAGTGTGTCTGCATACATCTGTACCTGACAGATTAGTTAAAATGGCACACTGATATCAGATCTGCAAAGTGTAAAGTCTCTCTAGAACCTTTCTAATGTGGACATGCAATACACTCATACTAAAATGCATGACACACAGACACAGTAGTGATGACAGCACACAAGAATACAACACTTAATCTCATTATCAGAGCAGGCAGCCATTCACATCCTCAGACTAAACTTGATGTTCAGAACAAACTGAGAAATACACAGTGGGAGTTGTAGTGGTCTCACTCACTCACTCACAAACAAACACACACACACACAGGCAGATACACACACATTTGATCAGTGGTACAACTAGCTGTGCAAAAAGGACAGTTCTTTTGCCAAGGCAACATGCTGCTGGCGAATGCTGTGAGAGGCGGTTGTAGAGTCTTCTGCTCACTTAGCACTTCACACACAGTCTGTCATACTCTGTGTTACTCACTCAGCAAAAGCATTAAGAGTGTGTGAGTGTTTTGTGTGACGGTCCAAAAAACACAGTCCTGGATAACCTAGATACAAAGTAAGAGTTTTGAGGCTTAGTTGGTTAAAGCTAGAGTTTTGGAATGAACTCAGTCCAGAGTCAGCAGGATAGAGAAACCGCTCAAGAGGATGCTTGATAACTGATGAATGACCCCCGCAGGTAACACAATATTTCAAATGCACATCCTTTAGTCTTGCTTGCCAAGAGAATGAAATGTTATATAGTGTAAACCACAATGGGGCCACTAATACAGTGTGGATGTATTTTTATATCCTTAATGTCTTTGTAGCATACTGTAGGTAGTGTTTAACACATGTTTCGATTATAAATACATTATGTCTACATGGAAAAGACACTCAAATACACAGCAAATGTGCAGGCACACTCACATATGTTCAGACATCCTTCACTTCCTTTCTCCCCTGCTTCCATGTTTATTGTGCTGACACAAATACACCCCTCACCCACTGTCACCCTCACATATGCACACACACATCAAACGTCACTTCTCCTGGCATGCACACAATGAGACACAAATACTCTCTCTCTCTCTCTCTCTCTCTCTCTCTCTCTCTCTCTCTCTCTCTCTCTCTCTCTCTCCCTCTCTCTTTAAATAATAATGAAATCTGTTTTATTGATACAATAGCACAGCAGTGTTTTTGCACTGATTGAATAAACCTTCAGCAAATGTACTGTAATTAATATAAATCAAGTGTTTTTTGTTTTTTTTAACTCTCGAGCATACACATCAACAGCCAACTTCCATATGAGAACAACACCTGATGTTGGCCAACTAGACTATTTGAATGCTGCAGTACAACTGACATCATGCATCAGTCAGAGAATGTGAGATTGTACTCACTAAAGCTAATCTTTAACTTTAGTCCAGTTATACAGCGTCTCTCTCGCTTTCAGACACACATACACACACCATCAAAGCCCCTACTCATTTCCGTGCATGTAGGAGTGCCAACAGTCAAGGGCAAAACACACACATGCCCACACAAATACACACACAGAACACATAGTGTGACATCAGTTTCATTGCAGGCACTGTGATAGCACCTCACACTGCTCAGCACTGCTCTGCCTAAGTCTCTTGCAGGTATCTCTCGCAGGCTTAAGGTGGGTGATGACAGTGTTTTTGGAAGTGCAGTCACTATTAACATGGTGTTAATAATAATAATAATAATAATAATAATACATTTCATTTGATGGCGCCTTTCAAGTCACCCAAGGTCACCTTACAGAGAATAAAACAGAATAAAACAACAAACATTATTAACACCTGCTTTTACACCATTCATATCTTTAATCAGATTGTGCATAACCAGTTTCCTGACTTAACACAGTATGTCCTGACCAATTTAGGGACAGTCCAATGAAGGTGGCCAACTACTGTGTTACATCAATAGTTGTGAAGCATTACCAAACACTGAAGTAATTTGAAAGATGATTATTAGAACCCTGATTAAATAGTAAAGAGTGTGATGTGTCATCATTTGTGGAAATGAAAATAATCAAAGCTCCCAGTTGTTGTTTGTATATTTTACACATACTAAATTTTCAACAAACACAATATAAAGTGACAGAGAACACAAATCCCCTGGAGGGCAGCTTAGACTGGAGATTAAGTGCTTATGAGCTTTCATGGAAATTTGCATGCTGAAAAGTCAAAATATTTCACCAAAATAAATAACTGTTCTCAGTACCAGGCATAAATCTGTCTGCTGTCTGCTGTCCTGTCTTTCTCTGAATGACCAATGAGCTTGTCCCCACAGCTCAGTAAGTAAGACACAGACACACACATGAACTAACGTGAAATAATTAAGACTGTCACTTTCCGCCCCCAACACAGTGTCAGCCAGGTTTACACAGCACTCAGATATGCTCACATACAGTGTACTGTGACAAAAAGATCAACATCAACAACCTACTTCAATGCTTGAAATCTATCACTTTTAATTACTGGTAGTGACAGCTATTGACATTCCTCGTAAGACATGAATGTATATGTTGTGGGTGTATACGTGTGTTTATGATCGTGCTCCAACTTTTAGTACATGCTTTCTTTCATGTTCCTGGATGTCGTTACATGTCATTACTCTCAGTCATTTCCATTGATACTGACGGGCCTTTTGGGGGGACACAAACTGCCCTGTTTCAACAACATTGCTATATTGAGATTATAGAAATTATAGAAATAGAAGAAGAACAGTGAAAAGTAAAAATGATGGGGGAAAAGAGACATATAACTCAGCAAAAGTAATAACCATTCCATACAAGATCCTGACTGATTCTGAGTGAAATCTAAATTGTGTAATGTACTGAATCTCACAGTACACAAAACAAAGTCAGATATTAGGTAGCAAATGGTTATACACATGTACTATTTTCTCAGTAACATTAGTTCCCATAATAAATCACTAAATGACAGCTTTAGGTCCATACGTTACCCTCAAGTCAAAGTTGATAAAAGGGAAAATACATATGGAAACATATACATAAAAATCTGCTAGCTTCCCAGATGTGATTAATGAAGTGAGAGTCTCAGTCAACCCTTCTGACCTGCACCAAGGCCGTATAGGACTAGAGCTAAATAGCCCTGAGGCAGTGTGTATGTTTGTTGTGCATTAATGGGCACAAGAGAGAAAGAGGGTGTGTGCATGTGTGTTTATGCATATTCATACTTTTATACGTGTGTCCATGTGTGTGTGTGTGTGTGTGTGTGTCTGAAAGTGTATCTGTGTGTGCACTCCACTCGAAGCAACATACCCTGAGGCTGTGACAGACGGACTCTAAACCACGTTACCCACACACCCCACTGCCTCGCTTAATAGTGCATGAGATAAGAACATTTGGACTACAAAATGCCTGCCCCCCCCACCTCCATGGGAAATTGAGTTTTATGGCTCCCCAGTTTGAGACAATGGCTCCAATGGTTTGGATTGTTGAGAGGAAATTCCATGTCAGTGTTTGGAGATGTCCTGGATGGGCTGACTAGTAAGCTTAATGTAAACACAAACACATACCAAAGCTCAACAGTACAGTACATGGCAAACTTTGCACATACACACACAGTGGCAAGCACATACTGTATATGTACACCCATGCAACAAGCACAGAAAAAACACAGACATGTAAATAAACAGACACACACTGGCACAGATGCACAAGCTGATACATTGCACACATGGACATGAACACATGGACACCAAGGGACACAAACAAGCTTGTGTAGACATAGGAAAAGCAAGCATAAACATCACTGTTCATCCACTGAGACTTGCTGTGTACAAAATGTTAAATCTACCTGCTTTTTCCATAATATCAATTGCCCAAGTGTCGTTATAGGCACCTGTAGGACTGGTTGAAGGCTGTTTAAAATAAATTTTTAAGCATGGAGTGAAAGGCTGTGAAAAAGGGGTTGAGTCAACACTTAAAGCAGTCTACTTGCTGAACTATAAGTTCATACAACACCAACAAGAATTTCTTGTGTACAGAGCCAGGTTAAAGTCAGAAAACTGCCTATTTGACAATTAAAGTACCCTTCCCAACTCTGGAATTCTGATTCATGTAAACTCTCTTTGGTATTAGTGGTGCAATTTAACAAGTGTGGTAACCCAAAGATTGAGCACAGTAATCAAAAACTCACTTAAAAAGTAATAAATCATCATCTTCCCATTACTAGTTAGAGGTAATCTGAGGAGTGGAAACTTCTGAAGAAGCAAATTCTCACAGAGATCAGATGAAACCATGTGACTCTAAAGAAAAAAAGAGAAATGGAAGCAAAGCATACCTGAAAGAATGAGGTCTGATTATTGTCATTACAAAGCTGTAGTAGCTATAGCATACAGACAGAGAGAGAGAAGAGAAATACATCACTGGCATGAAGATACATTACCGCATTTAAGGATAAATGCAATAATGCAGACAGAGAGATGTAGAGAGTGGGAAGAAGAGACAGACACTGAGATCCAGCTAGAAACATACAGAGAAGGAAATAGAAACAGACAGGCAAGCAGCCAGAGAGGCAGCTAGAGATCAAGAGAAATAGTGAGGAAGAGAGAAAAAGACAGACAGGCATCCCAACTGTGACAGGCAGGCAGTACTGGTGCAAGAAATACTGAAAGACAGCAATGCATACCAGCATGAAACAGAGAGAAAAACAGAGAGAGAGGCAGGAGAGAAGAAAGTCAAAGTGTAACCAGAGGGGAGAGAAAAAGAGATGAAGTGACAGAGTAGGTAGCACAAGCAGAGGAGAGTGATTTTCTACATGTATGAGTGAGAGTTCACAATGGAGAGAGAGAGAGATACAGAAAGAGAGAGTGCAAAACTCAGCAGGGATCTTCCATGCTTGTCTAAGGGCACAGTCCAACAGGAAGAATACTCCGCATGACAAGGACAACTTGTCTTTCCTCTACACTCTCTTTAGCTTGCACCCTGAGACTGTGAAACAGGCGGTAAGCCAGCCTGTCAACCAGCAAGATTACCACCCATCCACACTGTAAAAGATGACTGCAGCACACCATCAACCTTGTTGGATTAAAAAAGTTTTTACAAGGACATTACAAGAGGACTTCTCTAACTATTGCTGAAACTGTACAAAGGAATAAGTTTTTTTTGGCTTTTTTTTGTTTTTGTTTTATTCTTAATAATGATGTCACTTAGTGTGGTATTTTCATCAAATTAGATGTTTTTTCTTTCCTTTAACAAGGTCTGACAAAATATTTTTAGATCGTTTGGAAGCTCTTGGGACTGATGAGTCAGCACAAGTGACAGCATATTATCAGTGTAACAGACTAAGATGCTGGGTTTCTCTGAGACGAGAATAATACAGACCCTTGTTGAAAAGTCTGGAGTTACCCTTTCAAGTAAATGCAAATTAGTACCTTAACTTTGAGGAGTAATGTTAACATTTATGGCTGGTTCTCTTTGCTGTGACTGTCAAATTTGCATTTCTGTCTTGCATCATTTCTGTCAGTGTGGAGCCGAGTGAACTGGCGGTGAACTGAAGAGGAGGCTGGCTCAGTGCTTTCACTGTCTATTGTGGCACGGCGGCATCTCACTCTGTGTGTGATAGAGAAAATCAGACAGAAAAATTAAGTCAGAGGAAGAGATAAAGAGGCAGAGAGTAGAGTAGAGGAGGGTAAGGCAAGAGGGAACAAAAAAGGGAAGAAATTAGATGAGGTAACAAAGAGATAGTGAGAACGCGAGAATTAATGAAACAGGAACATGTTGGAGAGAGGAAGAGTAAACACCTATTTGCGATCGCCCTTGTGTCTGCGTGCTTTAATACTGAATATCTAGTTGTCTGAGTGGCCGCAGTTCACTGTGTCAGCAGCTCTCATTACCACACACAGATAAGGACATCAGAGAACTCACTAAGTAGCTGGTAAAGCTGCCACTGTCTATCATACAAACAGCAGCAGCACAGAGAATGGCATACACAGCAAGAGCAGAGAGGCATACAACTGAACACAGAATCACATGTGCACATTAAATCTTGCACACTCACACATATGCATACTTGTGAGGCTGGAGGTGGAATATACCCAACCCAACTGAAAAGAAGTGCGGCTGGTGTGCAGGGATTAACTTTGCATGTGCAAGAATATTCAAATGAACCTAAATTAAATTTTAGTAAGAATGAGGCCAGTCAGGTTCCTCTAGTCTGTCTGGGGTGGTGATATGAAGGCAGGTAATTTAGAATAAAAGTATATGAGTCATATTAATGGACAATTAAGTTGCATGTGAACATTCTTAATTCCCTCAAGGGCAATTCAAGTGTTTACATAGGGCCACATTAATTTGGAAAGAGAGCAAATTAGTCCTGTTAAAAAGTTGTTAGGCTGAATTGGGAGCATAGTTCACCAGTTATACCAGTCTGATAGAGATGGTTTCATCATTAGATTCATTTTGATTTGTTATAATTAAACCTACAGTAGTTGTTTATATAATAGAGCCTGTTAAATTTTTGGATGGTTAACTCAAAATGTTTTGGTTTAAATGATAACATGCCAAACGATCACAGGGTCACTTGTAAATCTAGACTCTGACAGCTATCTGAAAGCTAACACTGCCTGTCTGTCAAAGTGTGCACACTAGCAGGCTAATGCATAATTGAAAGCATGACTCACGCTTACTCAGCTCATTTCTCGCAAGGACCTTTACAAGTACTATGAATTTGACCTTGTGAACTGGTGCTGGCAACGCAGCATAGCACAGAATGGCTAACGGCTGATGCATAATGATTAAATGCATAATAATAAGAGTAGGGCATGACTTAGCCTTACTCAGCCACATTCCCACCAGAAACTATGCATTGACCTCATGTGAAAAGACCCGAAAAGAAATGTGTCAGCCTGTATTCTCTACTGGATCTCTTATAGTATCTATAAATGCATTCACTTAATCTGGATTTTCATTTAACCTTATATAAATGAGAAAACTCACATTAGTTGGATTGCAGGTGGAAATAATGATTTGGTTAGCTGGCACCAATTCTAACAATATCAATTTATTCAGATAAGTATATACATTATTTAATGTGCTTTAGAATTAAATGCAAACTCCTACTTAACCATTGCTAGCTGTGTATTTTTCATTTTTAAGAGGCATGTTTTAAAAGAAATGCAGCTGTATCATACCAGCATGGAACTCCTACATTATTGAGAGCAGGGGCATTTACTTGGGTTTATTCAGCCCATCTCCAGGCACTCAGATTATGGCTCGCACTAGACTGTAAAATCGTGTCAGTACAGATTCTCTTACGGGAAGGCTTTCATAGTCGGAGGCATAATCTGCCTCAGGAAAACACAACTTTTTACATGAACAAGCACAAGGCTATAAATGGCACACCCTTACACAAAGATTCCCAGACATGAGTGATCACTGATGCAAAAGATAAAAATAATAATAATAAAACACTTAGGTAATCACTTTTATGTTGTGAGTCATAGAGCATTATAATTAATTAGACATCTGCAAAATGTGTATCAGCACAAGTGATTTACATGAATGGATAAATAAATAAATTGGAATAGATATACATACATGTACATGCTTATAGGCATATGCATACATAAATAGACTGATTTTATCATATTTAATTACTGGTAGACTCCTCAAGAGTTTTCCGAGATGTTTCATTTTCATAACTAATCATAACAAAAAACACAGGTTTCTTGTATATTACAAATATGATATATAAACCCATATCAAGCATGAATTTGTCTAATGTTGTCAGTTTCCGTATCAGTGATTTAGAAAATGAATTTGATATAGAATGCTAAACTACAAAAGTACAATGGTGGTGGTAAACTAGCATGTATGAATATATCCAAACACATCCTGGTCCAGTAGACTTTAGTCTTTTACAGTAGCTGCATACATGTGATGTGTTATATCGCTTAGGGACATACACATTCAGAAATAACCCTGGAGGAAGCAGATATTCCATTTTCAATGTTGGATTAAGAAAATGTTGTTTACCTCAATGCAGAGTTCCTTATACACAGGAAGAAAGAGGTGTGTTATACCCACAAAGGCAGAGACAGGGGCAGTTTAAAGTCTGATATCTCAGGCTAGTGTTGCAGGACACAATCAGAACTTATCACACCATATCCGGTTAAGCTCAAAGATATCTCCATCAAAACAGATCTGATTCAGCACTAGTCAGCCATAGTGCACAGTTCTGACAAGGTGTTACGCAGCAAAGAAAAGATATGACACACGATAATATTTTGGATTATCCCGCTTGACTATCACTGTCCTGACCATGCCAAGCATATAGCACATGGCATCATATTAATACACACAGAGATATTAGTTTAGGTATTTTGAGTCAGAATGCTTCCTGTTTAGCACCTAACTATAATCTGACAGCTACATCTGAACAAGATTACAACTCATCACAATGCTGCAGTGAAAATAGCTCAGAGCCTTCAAATAGTAACATAACTGTGGATTAGAATGATATTAGTAGGACAGTATCGTATCAAATTTAAACATCTGTATTATATTTGATTTTCCCAGGAAGAGCACAAGCTGTTAGCAGTAAACATAATTCATTGAGCTTGATATCGTTAAATAAGTAAAGGAGAAAAAAAATGAGACTGGATCATCTCAAGGGGGAGGGAGGCTAAAATGACACTTTGAGGACAACAGAATTGTGCTCATTGCATCCCCTTATGGTTACCCATCCCCTTGCTGTACCTCACTATCTGGTCATTGCATCATCATTTATGTAATATTTGCTTTTTTTCTGTGATCTTTGTTAATTTTGCCAAGAAAATATTTTAAAATAAACATGTTGACAAAGAAATCAGAGAGTGCCAGTTTCAAACAGAACTGTAGGCTTTCATTTTTCTGTCAGTTTACAGACTATAGCTAGCAGAAGCTTAAATTTGTACTTAACTAGGTTGTGGCTGATAGTTATGTCAGGTTATTATCCATGCAGAGAAACATGACTTTGTAGAGAAATGAAATATTGGCTTACAAATAGAAAGAGGACGTATGCAGCCATCTCCTTTCCCAAAAGCATACATAACCTAAATAAATAAATGGCAGTACACTTTGACTTAGAATGAAGTATTGCATGAAGATTAAAGTCTAAGAGACTGACCTGAATGTCAAGGACAGTTTCTAATATGAAACTGCTATACCTCTTCCCACACTTGTAGCAAAGGAGATGCAACATCCATATCAGTGTCAGTCATAGTGTGATGGAAGCAGCTTCCACTAGTTGTGCCAGTCACAACTATTGATGACAGCTCAGTCTAAAATGGTCCCCACAGCACAGAATATAGCCAAACACACCCCTTAGTCAAGCCACTGGCCGCTTGGCACAGTAGTCTGTCTGTGACCTTTTGTTCTTTGGTACAAAAGGGTCAGAGAGATGGCTATGTATGGAGAAAAGCAGTACACATAGCCAGGTCATGACCTCTGACCTCAGAAATCTAGCACAGAGACTAGCCTGGCAAAGCCCCTCCTCAATTTCATCTTCCCTTATTGTGGTCTGGCAGCACTAAGACTCATTTAGCTAACAGACAGGTGTCATTTCAATTAGTCTGTACAATTACATGTCATTGTACATGACAGAGAGTTCTGTCTTTCACTCAGACACGACATGAACCTTTTCTTCATCTAACTTGATCAAAGAAGCACTCACTGGATCATTGCTCCTTGCTTCTGATTTTCAAACTGGTAAACATGGCAGATTTCAGGAAAAACAATTGCTCCAAAATAATCCACAAAAGAATAACAAAATAAAAACAGGCTTTTCAGTGGGAACAGTTGGTGGTTGGTCTTTTAAATATCCAAACAGGCTCAATTCATTCTCAAATAGACACTTTAAGACCTATGTTAACTCTCATGAAAATTGAGCTTGTGATGTGAAGTCTGGCTCTGCAAGGTCAGCAAAAGACAGCTAGGGAATGCATGGGCACAGGTATGATCATGTTCTTAATTGAGGTTATGGAACGTTTGCCACACATTAACTTAACTGTTTTTTGGAAAAAAGCATTTGTGAAAATATATGACTGGGCAAATGGGTGTGGCACAAAATCTGGTGCCAACAGGTCATGGCATAAAATGCAGCGGGAGTTGATGTTAGATGCTATTTTATTTTTATTTTTTTTTAACGCCTGAAGACTTTGCAAAATAGATGGCAAACTGGGGCGATGATAACAATGAACAACTAAAGAGGAGAATGCGATGCAAAAAAACACAACAAAAATAAGTACCAACTCTAAAATCTGTCACCCAAATGATGTACTTAATCATTACCATAGTATTAAACCACAGTCAGTCACAGTATTAAAGCTCACCAGTACTGATAACACTTTAACTGATCTGTGCCTTCAGAATACAAACCAGTATTCATCCTCTAATGACACATGGGTGTGTGTGTGTTTGGGTCTATAAAATCACTGCTTCATAATCTCCTAACTACCAGACAACAGCAGATTTGTCTGCGATAAAATCCTAGTCTTTACACGTGTGTCTGTCTACCAGGCAGGTCTATCTTCATATGTATGTCTATGTGACTATGTGCTCCCATGTGGGTATTCCTGATGCATGCCTGTCCTTGTATGTGTATATGTGTGTGTATTTGTGTGAGCAGCAGATTTAGCTTTGATAAAATCCCAGTCTTTAGAGGGATTATCAGTCCATCCCCAGACAGCAACATGCTGTGCATTTATGGAGGTAATAAGTTGACCTGTAATAGACAGACAGACAACTGGCTAAAGCTGTTATTGGAAATTGTGTCCTTATATCTATACCTGGGCTAGGAGGAAGGAGGAGTAGAAAGAAATATATTCAGAGGCAGTTAGACATGCTGTGCAACACACCAGGTGAGCTCTCATCCAGTGAATTTTGATTTGGTGCTCACCTTTATGTGCTTTTCTGACTGATTTGTCATGCTATTGTGTGTAGTTCACTTTTGACTTTACTAAAATCCCAGAGGCAAAATGTGCAGCAGGCGGGAAAGTGCAGCACAAAACAAGATATTCACAGTTAAACCCAAACATAAAATCACTAAATACCAATCTCCATCACAAAGTCTGTTCTTGTTTTCCTTCTGAAAGGAACAGAGCCTATTTGAAATAATTCTACTGTATCATTGCTTTTTCAAAGCAGTACCAGTGTGTTTTACTTAGATCTCAGCTATTGCACCATAATTTAACATTATCCACCAGCTATTTCTCATTGCATGATTTGAGTATTTATAACCAGGACAAAATCTCTTGAAAGGCCATATGACTGTGGATGTAGCCTGACTGGTTTTCATGTCTAAGCAGTCACATAAATCTGCACAGCTATTAATTACCAAAGAAAACCTGTGTTGTTCCTGATCCCATACCTACAAATGTTACTACTCTGGGAGTAACCTTTCAGTTATCACTCTTACTGCCAAGTAAAAAATAAGATCGCTCTGGAGGACTATGATTCCTGAGAGACCGATGTAAAGAGCACTATAAAGCTTTCAATCTGTCTTTTTCTTGTCTTTTTCATCTCTCTTTCTAGCTACTTTTCCCTCCCTCTACTCTCAATCTGACTCACTACTTCTCCTACCTTGCTTCCCACCACCCACCAAACCCCCCTCCTCCTTCAAATGCTTTGCCTTGTGCGCAGTCATAAAGAAATAATTTATTCCTGTCCCCCAGTGCGGGTATGTATTAGCATGCCAGCAGAGCACGTTAACTTATCTCGCGGCTACAGGCGCTGAGTGGTAAAACTAAGCTCTGATAGTTTGCAACAGGATGACCACAGAATGCCTGTAGCTTTGAGAATTAGGACTGTCGTCACGATTAGTAATGGTGGGCCCAATGTTTAACTGCACACTTTACAGTACTGTACTCACAGTGTACTGTCCTGTATGACTCAATGATATGCACAAAGGGAACATCAACACAAATTCAGCTTGTAGGGAAAATTAAACAACATTATTATTGCAGCAGTTTTTAGACGACTTGCTCATCTTTTCCAATTTAGTCTCTTTTTTGCCAAGGCACATACAAAATCTGTTTGAGCGGCTGTTCCACTTTGAAGATCCGGCCCAAATTCTATTTGTCCATCTGTCAGTACTTGTATTAGAGCATCAAATTTCATATTTCAGAGTGCAAAAATAGTGTGAATTCAATAAAGCGCTGTGTAAATTTACACAGTAGTGAGCTAACAGTGTTTTAAGTGTCCATTACTGCAACAATAGGTTGGACCGTGACTTGTATTTGTTATCATTTTTGTTGTTTGATGAACCAGGAAAGAGTACAAATGTACACATACATAAATTATCATGAATTCTATGAGGGACTACAAACCTCAATGCCCACAAGCCACTTACAATGAATGGTAAAACTAAACCTGATAGCTTTCCTAAGGCTGACCACAGGATGTCTGAGAGAATTAGGCCTATGGTAGTGATTAGTTATTCTAGTAATGTTATATTCTAGTCTAAGCCACTTTACATAACATCAGACCAGCTCACGGACATGCCATGGATTACAGAAATGTAACTGGATAAGAATAATGCAATTTTTAGTTTTTAATGTCTATAGGATTGGTGTCATTGAGCCTAAGGTAGACTACTGTGCTCCAACACAGTAATGTACTTTGTTTCCATCAGACTTCACCAGACACAGAAAGGAGCCTACTTTATTTTAGTGTAGCAAAATATAGCAAATACAGATGGATGAGCGATTATGGTGACAGATTTAGTTGTGCATATGCTGCAGAGAAAGAGATGGTGTGAAGCCATTGCCCATTTTAATGAGCATTCCAGCTTAAATGGATATTGAGACTTCAGAGCTGGAAGATACCACAGATTGCTGTGCTAATGTTGTCCCATGTAACTCAGTGGATTAGGTTTAGAAGCCCAACTCCCACTGGGACAACAAAGAAAAAAATGTATGCTCTCATGAAGTGTCCACCAATGCTATCAAAATTTCACTGTATTTGATAATAGCATTACAGATAAGCAATGTAATTAAGCTACACACAGTGGATCATACTGTATTGTAGCCGATACCATGCCCGTGTGATGCCTATTAAGAGCTCAGTGCTGGGTCTGTCGCAATGATTAGTTACGCTAAACCTGATGTTTCTGTCTTACTCACAAGTTCATTAACTGGGAACTGGTTTGAATCTGCATAGCTTGGAATCCACAGTATCAGGTCGTAGGACAGGACAGGTAAAGCTCTCCAAATACTTGGAAGAAAAGAAAGGTAGAGCCATAATAACATTTGTCAATAAGCAGGATTTAATTGCAGGGCATCGGATTTACTTTTATATTACTTGCAAATGACAGATCCATGGTTACAAGTCATTATACAAAGAAATGTACAGTTTCTGCAGACCTGATCAAAGATCTGCAATGTCATTAAATTCACTGTTAAATAGTGTACAACTCTGAAGCAATAAAGGTGTAATTCAATTAAGTTAAGGATCAGTGTATGTCTGGTGGATGGTCAAGATGAGGTGCGCTGCATGCACATTGTTTCAGCAACTGCACTTTTCTCTGTCACACACATCCTCTGACCCTGCTTACTGTGGATGCATGAGTCATCATTACCCATACTCTACCACTGACCTATATCTGTCTCACCTGTGTGTCCCCAATCTTGTCTCACATCAAAATGTGTAATAGTTATGTTGGTCCACAGCGCAAAACAATTTTAAGATGCCTTCATTTTTTGGGGGCTTATTTTTTACTATTGTCCTAGGTCCACATCAGGTGTCGAGTTTCTGTCTGCTACAACAACAAAAAAGCTAATATTATTTTCATTCTCAGTGGGAAATGCAATATTTTGAGATAGTTTCAACCTAAAATGCATTTTGATAACATTTTTATGTTAGTTTTATTTTATTTTCATAATCTTTGTTGAGTGAATAGATATGATGTTTAGTTTTTTTCAGGCTTTCTATTGTTGTTATGGTGGTTGCTATGGACACTGCTTTTCTGAAAAAAAACATAGTTGCAGGTTTTTGTATCTCTACATTTGTCTAAAACTGACTTAAATTTAACATTAACCATGTATGTGTTGAGAAATGACAGATATTAAAAGAAAACCCTAACACAGTGACTGTGAGAATTCAATTTTTCGTATGAAGAAGAGCACATAGCCAGGTCATGTGTACATTCATTGACATGCAACTACGATTGCAGCATCCATAGCAACGACCATAGAAATGATAGAATGCCTGATAAAATCTTCATTGTAACTGAAACTGAATACAAATTATTTAAAAAACACACAATTCTCTCTACAAATGTTATCGAAATACACTTAAATGACAAAACTATCTCAAGATATTGCATTTTGAAAATAAAAGGAATGTCTCTCTTTTTGTCATGTAACATGAATCCATGCCAATAGAAAAGAATACACAAAAAAAGTATGCTTCACACAATTTTAGAGTCATTATTGTGAATAAGTTTTGTGCTGTGAACCAATATAGCTATTACACATTTGGATGTGAGTCTAGTTGGGGTCAAAGTGTTGACAGGCCAACACTGTTCCAGTCATTTCCAGACTGAGACCCAACCCAAGCCAATTCCAAAAGAGCAGCAGAAATGGGTAAATGCTGTTTTCTCTGAGTCTTAAGTATTAACAAGTTCTGGTAAATTATTGTTAAGCTACACAAGAACATATATATTGTAGCCTACCCTTATGCTCTATCCTATTTGATGTTTTGAGTTGAATTAAAGTAATCATCAAGGTAAAAATAAATAAATAAATAAATACATTTTGTATTCTTTGTTAACAATTTTCGGAAACAAAAGGACTGCCTTGTCTCCTCACTCCGAACAAGTCATTTCTGAATGGCTTTGGTGGATTAACATTGGAGTGCACAGCCAAGCCCAACATCTCTGCCTCTCTGCAGCAGAGTAACGCATGGTGAAAATGTGATGCTGCAGGACCATGTGGGCTGCCATGCACAAAAAGGCTGGAGGCGGGGCTTGGATGCTGACAAGTACCACTTTATGTTCTCATTGGTTCTCAATGACATCACTGATAAGGGGCTGCAAAGAGAGTGAAAGGAGTGTAAGTCTGGCACTTTCTCTCCGTCACACTCATGCTTTAAGAACGTCCCTGACCTTTTTCCAAGATTTGACAGGCTTTCTTAAATTAACATTTTCAAAAGACTCAATACAAAAGCCCCTTCTTTATTTTGAGGCTCCCTCTCTCCATTCTTGTCCTCTCAGTGAACTGAGAGATTTGAAGACACACAAATTCACTCTGCCTGCAGCCCAGCAAATAAGCAGGAACTGTACTACAGATAAGATGGCAATTCAATAACAGTCTAACAGTTGTAAATCAAACAATGACATCCCAGAAAACCTCAAAGCAAATGTAACATTGAACTGATTCTGGACTAATTCATTGGGCTCAACAGCCTTTTTCATACTGGCACTGGATAACCAAAGTCAAGTCTGCTGCATATAGACACAAACTTAACATATGAGATAGTGAAGTTGCATATCCCTGCCTATGTGGTCAGTGAAGAAAGTCCATGCTATCCAGTCATAAATTAGAGATAAAGATAAGCAAGGTAATAAAATAATAAGTTTCTGACCTTATATCTAATTGTTGAGCCACTAAAGTAATCTGCTGTTGATGATATATCTCAATAACTCATTAATAACATTATTAGATAAACTAGTGGTCTGTGGGAGCCACAACTTTTCAAGATTGCCCATGTTCATGAGACGCTTTTATTTTGTTTTGTTTCTTAACATGTATTAAAGTGCACGGCAACTGTGACAATTTTCAAATATTCCCAGTTATTGTCCAAATGACTTAATTACTGGGATGTGTGTGTCTAATGACTGGCATGATACAATATAATAGACATATTTACATACTGGTCTCCAAACTACCAAAGTTGGAATAGAGTTTTTGAGTACAAATGACTTCTTTATAAAGCTGTATTACAAAATAAACTTTTATTGATAAAAGTGTTCCAGTGCAGGAGAGATACAACTTCTGCCCAAATTCAACTGAAATAAATGGAATTGATGGTGGTCTGTGTGTATGTGTGTGAGAGAGGGGGTGGGGAGGAGGGTTTTAAGGGAGAGGAGAGGGGAGGGGAGCTACTGGTCCGTGTGATTCCAAGTGAGTCAAAACAGCCCTATGAAAAAAGTGGTTGAACAAGTGTCACCTACCCATGAGGAGGGCCACCGAGGATCAAAAATGCAATATCCTGCTATCCCAGTGACTTTGGGCTGAGAAACGCCTTGTGGAGAGACATACTACACATTTTCATAATCCCCAAAGTGTCTCCATGAGTTTTAGATTTCCAAGTGTGCCTAAAACGTATCCCTCCTGGCACTGCTGCTGCTGAAGTTTAAATCCTTACGAGATGAGTCTTCACCTTCTCCAAAAGAAAAGTGCACTGTCTCTTAATCCCAAAAGCCGCTTGATAGGTGACTCTGTACATCTTCCGTGTGTTTTCCACATATTTTCATTTCCTTAACCTCCTGCAGGAGAAAACGCTTTGGTGGTTAATCTGGTGTTAAAATCCCTCCTAAAAGCAGATTCCAGAGAAATCAAAAGAAACAGATTGAAAGCACTGCAGTCAAGTTTATGTCATTGCAACAGATTTCTTAATGATTTAAACTGTTGAAATAGAAATGGAGAATTTAAAAAAAAAAAACAACATAAAATGCTTCACAAATATATTCATATATCAAATTGACTTCTTTTTACTATCTAATTAACTAATGAACTCTTTAGGTGTGAATTTGTAAGAAGGTCGAAAAGTTGATATGAGCTGTAAGAGTTTGAAATGTCTTGGAAAAGTTGAAAACTAAACAAAAATCATAATTTCATAATTTCATTAAAGGCACTAAAATTCGATCATGTTGGTAGATTTTGTCTAAGATGTTGCCTAATAAAAAAGTTGAAGGGTAGGGCCACTGTACAATGGAATGCAGCAAATTCAAACAAGTTATTTGGCCACACCTTTACATGATAAAGAAAGTTTTCCAAAAATTATATAAATAAGTAAATATTATATATGTTATTCACTCAATAAAAATCTAATTGAAGCTCTGCAATTAACCTCAAGTAAGAAATAATTTTTCTAGAGATGCTCCCGCGGTTTTATATATATTTAAAAGAACAAAAAAGGCCAAACAAAAGCTTACTTAACACTTTGGATATTTAAAAAAACTAACTTCAAAATAATTTTCATCCCGTGAAAATCATTTTGAGCGTTGAGAAAAGTTGTTTCCTTTTGGATTTGCGCTCCTTTTTGCTGGTTTTCTTTGTATGGACTGAGAACAAAGGAGCCTTTACTGTAACAAAGAAGCTGCAGCGACTTATACCTGTTGCTCTGTTTCCAATAAACTATAATAAGTTTCTTGGTGATTTTCGAGATGGACCCATTTTCTATCCATGTCATAACATCTTTTTGCCTCCAAAGATGAATCCTTATTAGTGCAACAAGTTTAATTCTGTAGCACTGTTTTGTTTCTCAGTGACTTTACACCTGATTACATTGTTCTGAATTCCCACAGTGCACTGGCAACTTCGCAAGACCACGAAAACCACTGTTATAAAACTAGTGCACGAGGATAAGACTATTTACAAACTATTTATGAACTACTTGTCACTTTGTCTGTTTTCCAGCGTGCGTAAAAAGGTCCTTCTCTCTGCAAACTTCTGACAGGCAGCTGCTTTGTCTTGTGCGTCGCAACATCCCCAAGAGACAAAGATACGACAACAGTACAAACAACATCTCACCTCAATTAAAGCTGGTTGCCAATGAATTCTTTCTATCATATGTTGAGAATTATTGAGCGTTATGAAGATGCGTGCCTGAGCATCCCCTCAAGTTCTCTCCTCAAAGCGCCCCGCATCAGACAAAGGAAAAGGGGACCGCTCCTCTCGCTCTCTCTCTCCCTCGCCACCTCTCTCTCCCTATGTCTCTCTCCCTCTCTCTCCTGCTTTGTGCTCAAGTTTGAGCGCTGACGCACCAACTACAGTAGCAACTTTTAACTGGAAATAAAATTGAAAATCGCTGCAGAAATGCAAGCAAGGACAGTATTCAGCTTGGAGACAACTCACCTTGGGTTGGCTTGCGCTGTGCGTGTCGCCGTGCGTCGTGGAAAAAGTTTGAGAGGGCACATCTAGCCTTGTGTTGTGGAGTCCCCCTTTGTCTACACGTGTGATAGATGGATGGGGCTCCTTTTGGCCGCGCCTAGTTCATTTCGCTCTCCAAAGAGTCCCGCCCTCTCAAAGTCAAACAACTATGAACACAACAATATAGTCGGACTGAGGACATGTCTCATTACTAACAGGGGGATTGGTGGTTATTGTTTGGCGTAGGATTTTTATTTATTTATTTATTTATTGAAACTCACCAACTTCACTTAACTTTGTTGAGTACCAATAATTGATTTATCTATCTATCGATCTACATATCCATCTATCTATAATACTTTCATGGAATATCTATTTATTTTATTTTTCATTTTTTCTATGTATTCATTTGATGTTTGTTGTATTGATCTGCTGGCTAATGTGTTCATTCACTGCTGTCTGCTTCTTGCTGATTTGTCTCCTTTGAGAACTATCTTTTACTGCTCTTTAATGCTCTCTCTTACTTTGATGGCTACTATAAATAACACTTCAAACTGTCACAATAAATTTGTTTTTACATTAATCTGTTCTTGTCCCTTTTTAAAACTCACTGTTTGTCTACACATAGCACAGGCTGGCTGACAAAAACTTTCCTGGGTGCACCGCCCGGAGACTACCATTGTGTCTGGACAGCAGCAGCAGGGGAACAAAGGAAGAGACAAAAGAAAAAAGGCCTCCTTGTTGTTAATGCACAGAGTAGCACGTAAATATCAATAATGACAGCAAGCAGTGCTGCTGCTACAAGGTGACACACTGAAAACTGAAAAGCATTTTAAATTAACGCAAGTGGGGTTTAGAAATGTTGCTTCATTTATGCTGCTCATTCACAGGTAATACCTATTCTGTCTGTACGTATAACAAGAATGTAATAAACACAATCATAATTTAATTACTTTATTCTATTCAGCTGAATTTGATTGTATACATACTAATGGTAAACATATCGGATTATACAAACTGGGTTTGCATTGTTACTTGTTTATAATGATTAGTCCAATCTATTGTTAACACCTGCTGCTTCCTAAACATGAGTTAAATTGTGATCAAAAGCAAGGATCTTTAGGTTTTTGTATTAAAGTGAGACAAATTGCATCTCAGAGTTGTGTTCAATTTACTTTCTCTATAGCCACCAGTGATATTTTTAGACAAAGCTCTGTACATTGCCTTTCAGCTCCAGAGAAAGACAGACATCCAGAAGCAAACACATGTAATGAAATCATCACACACACACATACACAAACACTTACGCAGCCATGTAAAAATGTTGTCTGTGTGGCTCTGCCTGTTATGCTGTATGTGCTTTCATCAGGTAGGAAGGTAGTTCAAAACTACAGCAGTCACTATTCTTTGCAGGTACACTGAAATGCAGGAAGTTCCACAGTACCACTCTCATCCACAACTACTTGGCCCCTGAACAAGTAAACATGGACATCTGTGTGTGCTCTTGTTTGTGTGATGTTTCTGTTCTGTGTGAATGCAAGCCTACAGGGACATCTCAGACATGGACTGAGGCAGTCAGACAGATATA
Source organism: Scomber japonicus (assembly GCF_027409825.1). Taxonomy (NCBI): domain Eukaryota; kingdom Metazoa; phylum Chordata; class Actinopteri; order Scombriformes; family Scombridae; genus Scomber; species Scomber japonicus. Next base: position 15,975,130 of record NC_070587.1, on the reverse strand, counting down.
GACTGAGACAGTCAAGTAGACAGTAGAAAACTGAAGATAACAGACACCACCAACACCTTTTATATGTCATTCTTTCATATACCAGACAGATATATATACTGTATATATAACGATAAATAATGGAAAGGTGTGGTATTGCTTATAGGTCAAAACAACAAAAACACATGGCTTCAGTAGAGACAAAAAAAAGAACAGAAGTAAGGTAAAAAACATGCATAAAACAGCAAGAGGGGAGAAATACCATACCATCACTACCACCACTACTCCATCCATCCCCTCTGGGATAAGAGCACAGCAGCTACATACAGACAGGCAGACTTATATAGTCATACCCCCCCCCCCCCCCCCCCCCCCCTTCGGCAGAGTTTTATATCCCCCCTGCTGTGGTTTTACTGGGCCACTGACTCCAGCAGTCAGCCTGTTCTGCTCCACTCTGCTCTGCCCTGGCTGCTGCCTACATATCTCCCACTGAGGAGTCAGCTGAGCCAAGCATGAGACTGCACACTGAACAGGCTACATACAGCTTAGAGAAGCTTAACACACACATAGAGGTACTGGAACTCTTAGAAAATGTGCAAGATTATACCACACACTGAAGATATTATCCCTTTGCGTGATACATATTTATCATCTGGATGCTAAGAAATAAAGTAATATACACTGGGTAGACTATTACAAAATGCTTGCTGAAAATACTGCTGTTTATGTTGAGCACAGAGTCTGTAGTTACACTCGGCCAATTAAGCAGTGACAAAATGCATATTGGAGTGATTCTGCAAGGACTTTGATTCAGCAGCTTCATAAAATTAGTAATGGATTAATGCACTAGTGCACACTCATGGCTGCAAACATACTAGCAGTGCAGCTTTTTGTACATACAGTAGCGGCTGATGAATATACTGTACAATATATGTGTAGTTTACTTTCTGTTTTGTGCCTCACACTTATTATTACCCCCTCTCCTGTCACCTATTGCTGTGTGTCAGGATTCATGCCACCAAGAGAAATTAACACACATGATGGTGAATCAGGTGAAGTCATTTTAAATTACAGTTTTACAAAATATATACTTAACACCTTGCTACTTACCTACACATAATACACAGACAATTAAACTAATTTGACATGCTCAAGAAGGCTTATTGATGGGTATGTGTGTGTAATGTGTAACAGCTTTATAAAAGCAGATACTTAAAGCCTTGCTATCTTAAAGTCATTTGGCATCCAATTACAACATTAAATATACTGTACATTTATACCATACCATGTTTATACCATACATAATAGCTTCACACAGTCAATTACACTAACTAACCTTATAGTAATTTCACAAACCATTGAAGGTAATATAATACAACAGTGGAACAGTGCTCCTGAAAGAAAGTTACACACAATAGATACTAAGATAAATACTAAGGATGTTAAATTCTTATACATTGTTCTTTTATCCAACAATGTCTGATGGAAGACAAGGAAAAGCAATTAAGCATGTCATTTGATGTTTTCCTCATACATCAACATGAGGCTGATATACAGTGTCTGGTCTGAATTTTGCTGTTTAATTTAAAGGACTTGTTGGGGATACCCATGTCATGTGATTAATTTTATGCATAGATTTTTAACCACATGCATGCACGCACACAAACACAAACACACGTACACATACCGTAGACAGACAGACATGCTTGTCAGCATGCTGGAGGGCCCTTGGCTGACTGCTGCTAAACCAGCCCTTCCCCCACAATAAAGGTCTGTCTGGGAGAGGGGGAAGGGAAATCATGACTGTCTGAACACCAGACAGCCAGCATACAGCACAACAGGGCAGAAGAGAATATAATAAAATAGAATAGAATAGAACTTCAGTTTGCCTGGAATTAAGCATAGACTAAGCTAAAAGTGTATTTTAAAGTAAACAGTCTTTATCATCACTATTCTTCATCTTTCAGTTAATTAAGATGGGCAACAATTATCCAATAGCAGGCTGAAATTTTAGCCAACCAGAAAAACTACATTTAAAAAAACACATCACTTATGAAACAGTGTTGGAAAAACTATTCACCTTAATCAGCTGATTCTCTGTATGTGGCTACAGCAAGTGTACAATGCATAAAAGTAGTTAAAAGTAGCCCTCTGGTCAGCTGTAATGCTTATGGGAAATATACATTAGTAAATGTTTCATGTTGGACTTTTGACTTATAATTAATCTTAGAGTATTCTGTATTATCAGATGCGCAGGTTACTTCATGTGCATCAGTGTTGATGAGATGTTAACTTGTGTATTCTGTCTACTGAAAGACATAAGACTGAACTGTGCACTTTTTGTTGTCCTTCTCATACAGAAACCAAAATAGTTTTATGTTATACATAATGCATTTGAATTCCTAACCTTCCAATCTACAAATCAATTTTGCATGGCTATTAAAAGAGCCATCCATGCATGTTTTATAATAATCTAGCTTTTCATGTGGTTCCTTCCTGATGAGAGTAACTGTGCAACACAGTTTCAAGAATCAGAAGTTATTTCTGAGCTAGGTCATGTCATGAGGCCATACAATCATCAGTACAAGACATGCAGGTCTTATATCAACACTCCTCTACTAAAATACATTTTGAATGCATAGCTGACTTAAGCCTTATGGGGGCTTAACATGAAATATCCAATATATGTGACGATAGGGTTAAAACATTTTTATTGATTTGCTCTGTCTGAGTCTATGTACATGTATCTATTTCTAGGCTCTACGATGGAGCAGTAAGCTTCCCTAAGGCTTTGCAGTATGAAGATCATCTCAGTTCTACAGACGGATGTGGGGGTGGTGGGGGTGCTATAAAACTGAAAGTCAGTTCTGCCTATTTTACTGTAGCTCAAAGTAACAGTATGCCTTTTTATTGCTCAGTAATAAGCTTTCCAAAAGCTAACTTTGAAGTAGTTATACTCATTGTAGAAGACATTGTAATAAAACTCTTAAGGATGTATGGATTCAACTTTGAGAAACAAAGCCCCTTTCTGTAGATTTATTTTTAACAATTAGACTGGACTTCCCAACTTTGTAGTCATTACTCAGGCCACATGTGTTGGTTATTTCATCCTAACCTTAACCCTAACAACTTTTGGAAAGGAGTCCATATAATACGATTTGCAATTACATTTTCCCCTGCTGAATTATGTGTTGTCATTAGGCTATTAAAAACAGGTGCAGTGGTCAGATGAGTAATACTTTGATGGCACTGTGTTCTTGCTTTTATTTCTTACTGTCCCCTTGAAGCTTTTTAGGAAGCAGCAAATGAATGGTAATGACAATATTAGCCATGGAACCTCATATTGCCTTAACCAACACATCAATTTTTGCCAACTGCTGACAAAGAGATGAAAAAGTTCAAGAATCAAGAGAAGAGTTGTAGAATTTCAGTTCCAGCTGATATTTATTTCCTTCCTTGAAAAAGTTCTGTACACAAGTTTATATCAACAATCTGACAGGCAGTGAATGGACACAATTTAGCTGGCATGAGTTCTCCCCCCCTTTCTCTGAGCCTCAAAAAAAGGGTGGTTCCTTTGTTTATGGCATGATTAGAGACAATAAATGATAATTCTACACAGCATATTGCACAGGATGGATGAAAAATAAAGTTAATATATTTAAAATGCTTTTATATATATATAAAAAAAAGAGTCCTGAACTGACCACCTTAAATGTAAGTAAGGATGTGTAAAAGATAGCAGTTCTAGACAGTGCCTGTCCTCAATAGCAACAACGTACATAAACACACAATCTTTTTGCTTTATGATACAGTCAAATATACAAAGATCGAGTTCACGTTTCATCGTTTTTCCTCATTTTTTCATTTTTTCTGAAAAACACAACAGCTAATAACCTGAATCTGAAATACAAATGCTATTCACCATGCCATAAAGATACTAAAACAATTATTAGCTAATAGTTAGCCGACAAGTAGAAAAGATTATATATTCAAATACAATGAGAAACGCAGTACAAGTAGGTGTTGCGGAACTCAAGTCAGAAATTTGAATATGCTTGATGTTATCATCCTTGTTGTTTGTTTGCTATATTGATAGCCTGTTCAATCCAGTGGTTGATTGGCAATTTTGACATCAATTAATGAAAACATCAAGAAATAAGTCAAATTTAAAGCTACAATCTCCTCATTTGTTGTCACAGGCAAGATATCAGACAGGAAATGCAAAAAGGAGTGGCTGCTTAAGAGAGTGATGCTGTTCAAACCACATGGTCCACAGGAATAGCCTCCAGAAATAATGCGTTCCTGTGTCTTTAAGGAGCCTGCAGACTGGCACTGTAAACGTAGAAGGTAGGCTGATACAAAGACTGGTGCTGCTTTCAAGTGCTGTCGGGAAAATCGTAATTGTATCCTTATAACTGGTTGGTTAAGCATCTGATGCCTAAGTGACAATAGGGGATGTCAAGGAATTGGAACATCAAAGTAAGTCTTGCCAATATTTGCTGGTAAAAGTCTCACAAACTTGCCAAATTAGTAATTTATACATCAATTACAAACTTGATTCAGATTATCTCCTCTATCACTACAGTAAAAAGTAGTTTTGGTGCCTTTAATTTCCAAAATTAATCAATGGCCACCACAGTGTCGTATGGTCTGTTTTGCTGGTTCTCTTTACAAAAGCATTTGATCAGGCAAGAAAAACTCGTATATACGAGCTTACCATGAGCACTTGAAGGCAGCATGAAAACCAGCCAGCCGGGGTCTTAAAATTAGGAAACCCAATACAGCTGTATTCGTAGGCTACACACACCGATTGTTGACTCCCCCATTTTCTATATAGATTTGTACAAAAATACACTGAGAAAATAATCAAACTGTTTCCTCTCTTTTAAGTGTCCAAAAGTGTGTACATTTAAATATAAAAAGAAATCAAAGTTGTGTGTTTTTTAAAACTCTAGCCCTTCGCCTGAGAAGGAAATGTGACAGACACAGACATACTGACAAACAACTGTGTAAGAAAAGAAAAAGAGGACTACAAGAAAATAAAAAAATGATCAAGTCAAAAATGCTTGGCCCAGTATATAAATACAACATCCCATATAAAATGGCATCTGAATACATGTACAAAACAAAGCTCAGAGGATGAAAAAAGAAAATCAGTGAGGATTTCTCCATAGCTATCATCTGAAATTAACATTAAAGAATTTTGGTCCTGAATCGCAGAGAACACGTGTATAAAGTTCAGCACAGATTTGAAGTTGCGTCTGAATCCTGAAGTTTGAAAATTACAACAGCTGGTGATTATTTCAATGTCCTTTTTTTAAAGAGAAGAACCGAAGCGAGCGCCACCTATCCATAAATAACCCTAATACTAGTTTTTAAACTGCTTGACAGTCTCACAGAAAATCTCAGCACAAGATAGGAACAAAGTAGGCTATCATGCTTAACATGTTTTTTGCTTTTGAGAAAATATTCGACTTTTAAAAAAAACATCAACCCACCTCGGTTTCATTAAAAATCCCTCTCGGTGACACACCACAGTAAAAATGTCGCGCGACAGTCCTATTTCTGTACCTTTTTAGTGGTGAAATTCACTTGGCGAACGGTAAAAAGTTGTGAAATGTCCCTTTTTCTAAAATCAGCAACAACATTGATTAAGTGAACGGCGGACCGCATAACGTGCAAATCAATCACAGTTAAGTTGTTCAGTTCAAAACAGTCCAGGACTGCGCGTTTCACTAACAGGAAACCCAGCCAGTCTCTCATTTTCTCTCCTTCTCTTCTCTTGTTTTGCACTCCCACCACTTTTTCATGGTTGTACCAAGTCCCACAGTCCACACATCCAAAGAAAAGTAGCCTGCAATAAGCAAGTTATTCGCTTCAAAGTTGAGCTTTTCCCCAGGACTTGCAGCTCTTGCCTATATGGCCGAGAAGGGACGGGGGTCTAGTTTCGGTGGGGTTTTTACTAGTCTGGTGTAGTTAGAACACAAACTATTACGCCCACTGCACCAGAGACCCCTGGTTCTGTTTGTGGTCATATTTTTGCTTGCAGGACACTAGGCTACCTGTAGTTTTCTTTTGTTTTACCTTCAGCTCACTCAGTATGTGAACACCAGGTTGGAGATGGTGGATTCCAGCCAGTCCCCGGAGATCATCTCGCTGACTTCGGGCGTGCAGTAGTCGGGGAACTCAAAGTGGGAGCCCCCGGAGCCAGACTCAAAGTTCAAATCCAAGTCCCTGTCCAGCACCGAGGAGCTAAAACTCCCCAACGACATGCTATCAAAGCTTGGGCTAGGGTTGATGTCGAGTAAGTCGTCCTCAAACTCTTCATCCTCCGAAGAAGAGGACGAGGACGAGGCGGAGGAATGAGAGCCGGAGGGAGTCGGTGAGGAAGCCCGCCGACTGCTGTATGTATGCCCGCCGTGGCGCTCCGAGGAGCCGCCCGGGCTGCCGCTGCTGCCGGGGGACTCGCCTCCCTCCTCCCTGCCGCTGGCCGCGTCCTCATACAGGCTCAAAGGGTCGCTGGAGTCCGCCGAGCTGCTGAGTGTGGGGCTGGCCGGGACAGCGACGGAGGAAGCGGGGCTAACACTCAAGCTGGCCCCGCTGCTGCTGAAGACGTACACCCGCTTGGGCTTCTTGCCATCCGGTATCTGCTTGGCTGCGGAGGAGACTGATTTTGACTTGTAGAGAGAGTTGTGATGGTGCTCTGATGAGTGCTCAGAGGCAAACGGTGATGCTTTGGTGCTACTGCTGCTGCTGCTCCCGAAAAGTGATTTGTGGGTTTTGCTGCTGCTGGGTGATTTGGATCCATTCTTCCTCGAAGATGAGGATGTCTTAGTGCTGGTGTTGTTAGAGCTACTGTTGAGTTTCTCTCCCTTGTCCCCATTGCTACCAGGCTTGGAGGTGCTTGATTTTACCTTCTTCCTCGGCCGGTACTTGTAGTCGGGATAGTCCGCCATGTGCTTGAGTCTGAGCCGCTCCGCCTCTCTGATGAAGGGGATCTTATCGCTGTCTCTGAGCAGCTTCCATCGCTTCCCCAGTCTTTTGGAGATCTCGGCGTTGTGCATGTCAGGAGACTGCTCCATAATCTTTCTCCTCTCTATCTGTGACCACACCATAAAGGCGTTCATGGGTCTCTTGATGTGGCCGCTGGGAGTTTTACACCATGCCGGGTTTTCTCCCAGTTTGTCCCCGGCAGTCGAAGAGGCTGTAGAGTCCGGGGAGAGAGGTGAGGCTGCCGGGTCCAGATCCATGCATGCTCCGGAGTCGGAGCTCGAGTCCCCGGCGAAAAAGGACAGCGCCTCGGCGGTGCTCTCTGTGTGGCTCATTTTCTGCACCATGCTGTCCAGTTATGTGGGAGAGCGAAGTACTTGCTCTTTCTCTCTCCCTCTCCTTGGTCCTCCGATTCACTTTAAAGCAAACTCAGCTCTTTTCTCCCCCTCTTCACAGTTGGAGCCGAGTTAAAAAAAAAAAAAAAAAAAGTCGCAAGAAATAATTCACTCCTGAGATGTGCAGTAAACTCGAGAATAGTTCAGTCCAGTGTAGCCTTAAAAAGGCTAGATGTGTTTGTTTTTTTAAGTTTAATTTCCAGGTTCTGTAAGTGTTAAAGAGTACAACATAGCCCACTCTCCACTGTGTAGGTACCCTGCAATCAGTCTTTCTCAGTTTCTTCCTTGTGTTATAAAATCAATTCAGCCTTGTGGTGACTGAACATAGTCTATGCAGCTGCAGAGCGCAGACTGAGTGCCACACTGTGCGCTCGGACATTTACAAAGGGCTCCCAAGTACAGTGGTAAGTGCTTTTCTCTGCATCAGCCCTGTTCCCTCTCCTAGAAACAAAAGCCATGCATGCTGGGGAGGAAAAAAGCAACCTACAGCGAGTTACACTGTCCGCCTTCCATCTGTAGACCTGCAGTCGAGTTTCAAGCAGCCCTCCAGTCCCGGCCCCCCTTGCTTGCATTTATCCCTTCCCGAGATACAACGGCGATAAAAATCGACCAATGGGACGCTGTCACTACCCTGCCTCTGTGCCAAACTCACGCCCCTCTCATCGCTGATTGGCGAAAAAGGAATCTAATAATAATCAGCGCGTGCAATGAGGAGCCTCGTGTCTGACCTCATTCCAGAATACAACAAGAAACTTGAATTTTTTTAAAGAGACACTGGCTTATGTTATGGACCCCCTTTTCTACTCGCTCACCACCAGCCCATGTGTATACCATTAACATATAGCTGTATGGGAAGCTAAGTGTACTTTACCATATGGAAACTTTGAGTACAGTTTGTACCACAGTTGCCGTGGCAATTCTGAATAAAAGCAATATAGTTAAACCCCCCTTTTCTTTCCACTTGTACACACAGACTGTTAAGATTATGAATGGTGCTCATCTGTAACACCAAAGAATTCTGGACCAACAACACTTGCCAGTACAATTCAGCTGATGTAGTTATGCATTACCTAAAGGGTATAATGTATTCAAGATGTAGGCTATAGTGGGGAATAAACGCACCTAAACTTTAAGATCCACCTTTCAAGGCCGACACAATATGATTTACATATTGTGAACTGTACATTTTAGAATAGGAAATAAGTATTTTCATAGTTGATGTAGCCAAATGAAGAATAGTTTTAACTGATGGTTGTGTGCCTACAGGTGCCAGCTGACCGAGGTCATTGGACATGTTCACTTGTTCAGCGGTTGAGCCCGTCTCAGTGAGAGCTTCACAAACAGGGAAATGTGTCTCGGACACATCATGATAGTGGGCTGGTGTGAGAAAAGACTGTATGCTGGGCGCTTTCACCTCTCTCTCTCTCTCTCTCTCTCTCTCTCTCTCTCTCTGTCTCTCTCTCTCTCTCTCTACAAGGCGGGGTTGGGCGGTCTTTTTTCACATAACACACATCGAGCCAACCCCTTCCTCAGCACGCCAGACAGAAAGAAGAGAGGGAGGCGAAGAAGCATGCGGCTGTGTGAGCAAACTGCCTGTGCGAGCACAAACACCCGCACACATCTAAACTGACATCAAGTGCAGTTTTCCGTGTAGAGTGACACAAACAGCAAGACCAGGTGACAGAAAAACGCTTGGTGCTCGGGGGATACTTTTACGCGCGGGGGAAACTGTACTCTATTACAAAAGAAGAAACAAGTTGTGTACAAAAATTGATAATGGGCAGAATTAACACAATCACTTTTGTGTTACCTATGAATCATTGTTTTACATGTTCCTTATCTTACCTTAAGCAGATGTGAAGTTGCAACCCTGTTAACGTGAAATGTCAAAATTACACTATCCGAGTTATTATCATGATTGCAATACAATTCATCTAGCTACTTTTACTGCTATTTGCGCTTGGTAATAATACATATTTAACGGACACATATAATGAAGAAAGTTAGTGTCCTCGGGTCACATCAAATGTTCCCAGTAAAATAATGAATGTCTTATTTCACTTTTCAACCTGAATGGAGTCAAAAACTGAAAGGAGCGAGGATGAGATACACACACACGCATCCAAGCAGACACATAGTTGAACATGAGCTACAGTGCAGTGTTGGAGTGTCGCTAGATGGCGTCGCAGAGCCAGAGAGGACTCATCTCGGCTGCGTTGCAGATAATTTAGAGAGGGTAACACAGATCAGACAGAGCATCCAGAACAGTTACCAGGGGTGAATTACATAATGTCTCTGTGAGATAGGGAGGCATCCAAACGATATGAGGAGAGTCTTTGTGCGTGCATGTGTGTGTATATCTACATGTGCGTATATCTATGTGAGGACCAGTTTGAGATGTAGACCTTGGAGGGGAGGACATTTTTGGAAAGTGAGTTAAAAGTTGGAATTAGGTCTAGGTTCAGCTGAGAGTGAGGATTGTGGTAAGGCATATTTGTGATGGCTACAGTTAAGGTAGTGTGCTAGGAAAGTATGGCCCTCACAAGTACAAATGTGTGTTAAAGTATGAGTGATGTAACTGTGGTAAGGTTGATAGGCAGTGAAATAAAGGAAAAGTAAAGCACTTTGGAAATGAATAAAATCATCTAAGTATGATAGACAGTTAAAGAGGGATACGTGGTCAGGTGCCCTGTATCTAAATGAAATGAGAGTCAAAGGTGACTTGGATCCCTACTGGGAAATTTGTATGAAAGTACAGTCACCAATGTTACTGGATGCATTTCACTGGCTGCAATTATATTCAATATGGCCTCATATCTGCAGTGCATCCAAGTAAAGCAATGGGTAATTGGGCCCCAATTTGTGTGTTCATGGAGCAGAACTGCAATGGAAATAAGAATGTTAACTCAAACTCACACTGCTCCTCACTGCCATTTTATTAAGGAACTGCAGGAAAACAATATAGCACAGACGTCTATACTATAGAAGTGGTTATGCCTTGATGGACTACTTAGCACGCACTCACCACAATATTAACCACAATCACACCCCATCACCTTTGCTCACACTCTGAACATCTTTTACACACAGTTGGACATCCACAACCACTCGGCTGCCTGTGAGGAGCTGCTTCTTGCCCTCCACTATCATGAGCCCATACATCCATCCTTCATAAGAGGATGTCCGACGGCAGATGGTAAGGTGCAAACTTACTAACTTAACTGGTCCCAGTTAAGGGACGACCTTTACGCCACCTTCTTGGAATCCTACAGGGTATCATCAATACTCACCCTATGAAAAACATCCACCATTATACCAGTGCCTTAGAAACCCCATCCCTCTGAACCAAACCATTACATAGTTGTCACATTCACCTCAATAGCCATGAAATGTCAGGAAAAAACTGATCCTGTGCAACATCATTCCAGCCCTCAGACCACAGCTGGACCCATATCAGTTTGCCTACAGGGCCAAATGAGGGACAGAGTATAATGTGACATGTCTCCTCCACTTCCTCCTCCAACATCTGGTATCACCTGGCAACTTCACTTCAAATCCTCTTTATTGACTTCAGCTCCACCTTCAATACAATTCAACACCACCAGATGATCAAGAAACTTCACCATCTCAACGTCTCTCCACTCCTTATCCCCTGGGTCCACAACTTCATCAGCAGCAGGCCACAGGCTGTAAGAATAAGCACAGTAACATCATCAACTGTCATGACTAACAATTCCTTTAAGCCTGTTTCCTCAGTCCCTTCCTTTACACCTTCTACAAAATCAACCCTTCACCTATCACCACACATTACAAATATTCTGATGACACTGCCATACTGGAACTACTCGATGACAATAACTCTATCACAGCCTATCAACAATCCATTTCACATTTCATACAATGGTGCACAAACAACTATATCCAACTGAAAATGGACAAAATCAGATACACCATCAGAAACCCAACCTCCATCCACAGCAAGACTGTAGAACATAAATATCCTGGGACTCACTTTAGACAATAAACTCGACTTTGATCAACACATCAATGATATCCATAAAAAATCCCAACAGAGACTCCACATCATCCACAGACTCAGGGCACTTTCTGTTGCCTCCACACCTCCTATTGTTGCTTTTCCACTCCATCTTGCTGAATTGTTCCCTGTTTCTTTACCATGTTAGGCACCTCCAATAAAAACAAACTCACCAGGATCACACATACTGCCTCCAAAGCCATGCACTTCCGTGCAAGCAATCTCTCAGACATGAACGACAGAGCAATTACACACCTTGCACTCACAATTGCCAATGATGTTGATCACCCCCTTTTTTTGTATGCCTTCTGCCATAGCATCACTGAACACACTGCCTCACTGACAGTGTGTAAAATGCAGAATCATCTGTGGGTGTGTGTGTAGATACACGTATGTGTGTTGGGATACAGGCAGGGGAATGAATCCTCTATGTGTTTATGTATATTGGTATGTTTGTGGTGTGGCTATGTGTGTGTTTATGTAGAAGGTAAGGAATATGCGCATGCTGTGAAATTTTTTTTCCTGTGGGTCAATAAAGACTATATCTAAAAACAGTTCAATAGGAATGTATTACAGTCAATATGAACTCAGTAATGATGACAACAGACACACTCAATCTTAAGATTTTCTTGGCCACAACATTTTGTAGTAATAGTCTAAACAGCATGAATTTCATTATATTTAAGTGGATGTAATACTGTTTTACTCTTAGTGGATTTGCCTCAGTGACCATAATCAATTCCATTGAAGATAATAATAAAGATTATATACTGTATACTTCAACAGAAAGAGGAATAAAAAGGTAAATTATAACATTCATGTCAATGTAGCATCTTCTCATATTACTGTATGTCTGTCATATCATATTGTAGTTTAGTATACAGTACATCTTCTTCATACTTTTTTTTCTCTTCTCCAACAAACTCATAGGAACTCAGTGCACCTGGAGTGACAGCTGGCAGGCTTTTAAGCTAACACCTTATTCAGTACCTTAAGCAGGTGTCCTGTTTTCTATTCTATTCGGCTCTACTCTATTCTATTCTACATCTGCAAGATAAATAAGACCTTTCACCTAGTTTTAGCTTCATAGTTAACTTGAATACGCACGTCTTTTTCTTGGCTGCCCACACTTCTGTCTCTCTTTCTTTCTCTCTCCCTCTCCCTCTCTCACTCACTGTTCGCATTAGTATGCCGCACACACAAACACACATGACATGAAAGGATAAGTAGTGCATTCAAACTTTCCTCTCGCTTTCTCTGTCTCTCTCTTTTACTGCTATTGTTCCAGTGAGGTGCAGCTGCCACGCGAGTTGGAGTGGGTCGCGTGCCAACCCTAATCTCAACAGGTGTTCTTTTGGGTGTCTCTCGCTCACCCCCCGCACACACCTCCCCCTCCCTTTCCCTCCTCCCTGCCTTTGTCTGTCCTCACTGTCTCTTTCTCACTCTCCCAACTCTTTACCCTCCCCCTGTACTTCACTTTATCAACCAACTTTCTAGCTCTCCCTCTCACAAATTCAAATTTGCTGTATTCATTACCACAGTCACTAGGTTTAATCCTCTGGACACTAAGAGATTTCACTAAAATTATTAAAAATGTCAACCTCATGGTGGTAATAGAGGCCATCATGAATGCCTGTCCAAAATTTCAAAGCCATCCTTTCAGTAGTTGTTGTGATATTTCAGTCTGGACTCATGTGGTACACCAGACCAATGCTGCCAGCCAAAAAGCAATGACACTATGGCTAAAAAAACACCACTACACACTTCACATATGGCATAATACTCTATACAAATACAATATATACTACAATGAAAGAATAGTTTCAAACAAATCATTTAAAATAAATTATATATAAGATATAGTTTATAAATGAATACATTAATGTAATAGACAGGGCAAAAAACACTGAAGAGAAAACAAATAAAGTCAAAATTAAAAAGTGAAGGCAACTTTTGAAAGAGCTCAGTACAATTTAATGTGCTGTTCCACTGGTTTTCCCTCAACCTGTGACATGCTCTGACATATTTGGCTGCTTTCATGGCAATGTCAGTTTTTCAGCTTAGAATTCTGTTTCGGTCTTACATATGTCAAACTCCTGGTTTTCAGTTTTATTTTGGTGAAGAACTTGGTTCTTCGGTCATTACAGAGGCCTCATGGTAGCAGGGAGTCTCCTCCCCTCTCCATTGCTCTCTCCTGCTCTCTTTCCTCTTCTTTTTTCTGTCTTCTCTTTCAACTCTCCCATCTCTTATTCCCTCCCGTCTATGCTCTTTTCCTCTTCTTTCCACCTCTCAGCTCCCCCCTTTCTGTTCAATTTATTTCAGTTCGTTGTATTGGCATGAATGTTAGATGAAAAGTGTAGTCAGAGCTCCCCCCTCTCTCTTTCTTGTCTCTCCCTCCATCTCCCTCTCAAGATAAATCTGATCCGAGGTCATCTGTTATTCAGAACACTGACACCATATGGTCAGCCACCCACTCAGAGTACATCCAGTCAGTTTCATTAAAACTTAAAATCTTCCCATATTAAATATTGATGGAGCTGTATATTGACTGGCTGTCACAAACTCTGCTTAGAGTTTAGCCTGCTGAAACTTTGAATCATAGAGAGTTGATCTATTACAGAAAAGATGGCCTGTATAAGACAATTTACTAAAATACAATATCCAAGGTAAATATATATATCCCCCCCCCCCCCCCAAATAATATATATAATATAATACAAGATGAATTATTAAGAGGGGAACTTTTGGCAATGAACATGAAACAGCCCAAGCAAAAATGACACAATTAACAATTATGATTCTGCTTTACCATATTGTATTGTTCATCACAGTCACAGGTCACCCTCTATTGCAATTAAAAATGTGATGCTTCAGACGCTACGACCTCTTACAAAGAAACACAGCTGTTGCCCCTGGTAACCCAGTGTTGTGGTATTGAGGATACTGTTTGGGGGGGACTGTCAAAAGGGGTTTCAGTGATGTGAAGAAGACAGAAAAGTTTTAATTGTCTGAGGATTTTTCATAGAAAAGAATGCACTCTGTGTCCCCATGCATCCCATGGATGTCAACACTCCTGATTATGTTCACAGTATAAATTTGCAGGCTGTGTAGAATACCAACATGTATGGTAACTGACAAATTTGATGTGAAAAACAAATACAAATGTTGCATCTTTATTTTGCAACAATTAAGATAACCGGTGATCAAGATAAGCAGTGGATCTGATGTATATAATCACGCTTTGACAACGCATGCCACTCAAATTAGAGACTACAGATGACTCCACATACCTGCCTCTTTCAGTGGCTGTAAAGGGATTTAATCAGTGGAAAGAGGAGGCTGTCACATATGCAGGCTGAGGTGGTTGGTGTTCTCTTTTGTGCAGTTTGCAGAAAGAGGGTTCATGTGACTTTGACAAATTGACATAAAGAAAAGATCAAAATACACAGTTGCAGTGTGTAGTAGGCTACACTGTTGACCAACTGGTAGACAGAGCAAAACACTGACACTGAAATTGCAACGGATCACTGGATTACCCCTTACTGCACTAGTTCCTACAGCAAGTAGCCAAATATCAAACCAAATCTCTGTATCTCAGGAAAACATTTTGCTAGTGCTAAGCTGTGCTACACGTTATGCACCCACTTGACAATAGGGCCTACTGCATGTATTACTAAACCACAGCACATACAGTGAATCTCTTTGATTTATTATATTTTTACTGTCATCAAAGTCAGTGTTCACAACTCAGTCTTTTACAACCCTTTAACAGACAGCTGGCTGGTTACTGTATATATGAAATTTATTTATTCAGTTGTATTTCTAAAGCTTTGTTTGAACAGGTGTTTCAGGCACAGATACAGACAAAGATACAGACATAAATACACACACAAGAACACACACAGCAGTCAAAGTCTTATCTTATCCAGAAAGAGCAGCTGCAAAGTATGACCCTATCTTAGCTGTTAATGATTAGAGATGTGTGTTTAGGAGTGTGAGTGTCTATGTGTGTTTGCGTGTATACTTATTTTACCCCCACAATCTCTCCTCATTCTCAACTGACAACAGCTCATTATTAGTGGTCTAGCTTTGATTTGTGAAGTTCAGCAAGGTGAATTTGAACATCTGTCGCATTTCAAGGTTGTTTCTGTAGGGGAGAGCAAATACAGGCCGGGCTAAACTACCGAGGGAGTGATTAAGTGCACAGATACACACATCCACACACACACACACACATACACACACATACACACATACACACAGACATTCAGTAGGTAAATGTGTGACAAATCAATATGTGTAAGATCATTGCATTTACAAATATTTCCTAGGTTTTTCCTAGTATAATGGGGTCACATTATGTCAACTAAATTGATTCTTGACTTTGAAAGAATATGTGCAAATGCAGAGGGGGAATGTTTCATGTTTTAGTAGTTTTCTAAAAGTTTTTAAAAAAAGTTACAGCATCAATGGATCTGCACATTTCCCCAAGTTTATTATTAGTTTTCATTTTTTCTTCTTATTTTTTCTTTAGCAAAATTTCGTCACCCAAAAATGTACTTTTTGCATAGCAAGACTGCCATCTTCAGAAGCATGTATAACCCTAACCCTAACCCTGGCTGCCACAGCTATGCTTTCAATGCAGAAACATATAATACGAACACGTGCCCTAAGATACAAAATGTTTAAATACTCAAGTATTATCCAAACATGTTGTAGCCTTCTAAGACATAGTTTGGTTTGTCCATTCTGGACTGCTGTTGAAATATGAAGTACAGCCAAATATGAATATGATATTCAGAAAAGCACAAATAGAATATTTATTTTGTACAAATATTTTAGAAAATGATTAGTGTCCTGGAAGTAAAACATATCCAACAACAGTGCACATTTCAGTTACATTGCTATCTCTGTCTCTCTCCTCTGCGCTGTCTGTGTGTCATTGATATATAAACAGGCACAGGGTCTTCCATGCACTAGGAGACCTGAGCTTAATTCCTGGTATTGGGACCTCCTTCGTAAAACAGTTTATTGATCAACACTTATTTGAAAACTTTAATATCCTAAAGTTTGTGATAAAAACAAAAACAGGATTTTTACACCTATTTCAACATTTATTTGAATACAAATAGGTCTCATTCTAAGGTAAAAAAAACACAACAATTCTTACTTTCAGGTGATTATACACCTGAATTAAATGAAAACATACTTCTGAATATTGTATAAAATTTCTGCCAATAGACCCCCCTAAATCTTATACTTATTTATTTAATGATATCGTGTTCAACTCTTGTATATGTGAGTCGTATCGGATATAAACATTGTCAGCATAAGTACCTGTAATTACATCTTAACATTTTACTCAATTACAATATCATGTAATCGAAGCATATAACTGAGAATTACTGTGTTTCCTTTTTGGAGTGACACAGACATAATGAACAGGCTTAAGCAGAGTGTAAAAGGCTCATACTGCTGACAAAAGGAATAATACTCATTCTGAGAGTTAACAGCACTACACACTTCATGTTGCACATGGATATGAAAGTACTTATGACATTTGGCATCTTACTGCCATGCTGAACGTGCCACAGTATGAGACATGATGTTCTCTCATTGCAGTAGGTGACTGGCCACCACAGTAACTACTTCAATGTGCCATGTAGGTTAAAGAATGATTTAAATCAGAAATAATGGTGTGAATCTGAGTGTGAGTGTGAATGTGAGTGTGAGTGTGTGTGTGTGTGTGTGTGTACAGGTTACCAGTTGTCATTGATCTCTGACAGAAATCAGGTACCAGTGAGACATGGTGTCACCTTGTCACCTCCAACCTTTACTCTTGGAAGCCCAGATGTGTGTATGTGCGTGACATATATATATATATATATATATATATATATATATATATGTGTGTGTGTGTGTGTGTGTGTGTGTGTGTGTGTGTGTGTGTATGTGTGTGCGCGTGTGTGTCTACTTGCATACTCCTGCATTTATGGATTTTTGTGCATATACCTCAGTTTATCTGTATTTTTTTTAAACTGTGTTTGTACGTGTAGGTGGGTAGATGTGTGAAGATGGCATTTTTGTGCATCTGTTCATCTGTGTGTGTTTACATACATATATATTTATATATGTACGTGTGTGTGTGTCTAGGTGACCAGTTGTCATTGAGGTCTGACAGAAAACAGGTATCAGAGAGACATGGTGCCACCTTGTCACCTCTAAACTTTCTTGTGGGAGCTCAGGTAAGTGTGTGTGTGTGTGTGTGTGTGTGTGTGTGTGTGTGTGTGTGTGTGTGTGTGTGTGAGAGAGAGAGAGTGTGTGTGTGTGTGTGTGTGTGTGTGTGTATGTGTGTGTCAGTCATGCCTCTCTTGACACACCTCCTAACTCACCCTGGGCAGATTGCATGGATGACACACTGCAGGGTCCCAGGAGTGAACCTCAGGTGATGAGGCGGCAGCATGTGTGTGGTTCACATCTCTGGAGATTCACTACCTCCTTCAGAGAATGGATGAGAAACACACAAGCGCACGGACACACACACACATACACACACACACAGATGGTTTTGACACAACAAAAGTTGAGCTCTGCTCTTTAAGGTGTTTGATGGTGCAGTCAGAAAGAAAGAAAAAGAAAACGCATGTAGTGATACAGAACAGTACAGTCAATCCAGCTACAAGCAAAATGCAAACTCAATGACAAAGATTATAAATATTTAAAGGAGACCTATTGTGCTCACTTTCAAGGTGCTAAAAATTGTCTAAACAACAACATATGGAGGTATTTCATTCAGCGGATCACTTAAAAATAAGAGCAGTCTGAAGTCAGTGCTTTTTTTACTTCTACATACATTTACTTCATTATTTCACACTTCCATCATGTTTAATATGACCATCTTAGCATATGACTGCAAGGAAAAGCATAATAGGTCTACTTTAATAACAAACCAGTTGAAATTTCAGTATTATATACACTAACAAAGATACAAAAGGCATGAGTGTCTTTGCAAGGTGTGAACATATTTCATGTTGTTGTGTTTTTACTACTCTAATTGCCTGTATAGCTTGTGTAAATATTAGATGTATTTATTAAAAACAATGTCTGGCTCTGTCAGTTTTACAGTGCGCAGGTGTTTCCAACTGAATATAAAATAAGCATCATTTGAGTACTTTTGTGAAGTTACTGTACTGTATGTTAAATATTCCAGAGATGCTGGACATTGAACTTAGATTTTACTTTTCGATTTTGCCTTTGGGCTTCTTTAACAAGGATGGATGAGCTTTCTATTCTCTGTCTTCGACCATATTAGAAACATATTGGATGTAATCTATCCTCCATCCAGCAAAGTGACAAAGTGCTTTCTCACCAATTACTGACTGCCATCTCCCTCTTCACACCTGGCAGGCAGAGGATGTGGCTGACAATGTGTGTGTGACTGTGTGTGATCGTGTGTGTGTGTGTGATCGTGTGTGTGTGTGTGTGTTTGAATATGACAGAGAGAGATGAGGAAAGAAAATAATGGGCAGTGAGAGCCGCATAGACAGATTAAGTTGGAGAGAAAGGTTTAAAAAAGGTTGTCACTTGTGTTTTTGTTTCCCCAGTCTTCATCAGGTAATTGACATATCTTCGTCTCTGTGATATCACACTGTTGTTGATAACCATCTATACTCATATTGTTCCCTATTTTAGACTCAAAACTATTTTACAATCAGCAAGACTTGACTTCAAATTGTTTTCCATGCACTATCCATGCCCTAGATGTCCACATTGCATAGTATTATAGAGCAATTCAGCCCATGTTATCAAACTTTGAAAATGTGCTGTTTTAAACACTCCTTTTGTTAAGAGGAAGCAATGTGTTTTAAGTAAAGGTCTCCAGTATTAACAGACCTGTTTGACTGGATTAAACACATTGAACATGCAATATAAGTGGAACAGAAGAGTTCACACAAGCAGTGATAGCAATGGGTGGTAACAGCACAATATTCAGCATTCCAGTTTTCACTAACATGAATTATTCGGGATGAAAGACAATATTTGCCACATTGATTCAGAGGTCTTCTCTGGTAAATAAGTTTTTCATATCGGAGATGCATAAGCACACTAACTAAAAAGGAATAGGAGCTTTATGTCTCAAACTCTTAGTGTGCTTCAAAACTAAAATCCTGGAAAATCACACCCTCTGTGTTTTTTCACCATGTTCAGTCTGAAAGCTGAAGGCTGTGTGTCTCTAGTGGCTGGACTGAGCTTTTGTCTTTTGGCAATACAAACTCAATAACCACCAGCTGTTAAGACCAGTGAAGTGCCATCCGTCTGTTTATCTACTGCCCTAAGAAAACACTGAAACATGCACACATGAAGAGTAATACAATGTAGACTATTACTTGCATTACTTGCATTGTTTAAATATGCACACATCAGCCCAAACCAACACAGCCAAGTTGCAGAACTTTTTCCCACCTCCGATGTGTACACCAAGGCGAGGAAGACAACCTCAGCCAACCTTAGTAAGGAGACTCTCAGCTGGGAGAAGTAAAGTAAAAGCAGTCAATGAAAACAAGAGCTTACAGGGAAACAGGATATGAACAAGTCAGACAAGGCTTTAGGGGACAGACAACACAAACAAGGCTGATTTGACAGAGTGCAGGTGGGGAGTCAAAGGTAAAGACGAGAAAAATAACCTTTCAGAAAAGGACATGAGAAAAGAGGAAAAGCAGATCACTTCCCTTTTGGACAGAAACTGCATTTTGATGGAGGAAAATGACAGGATCAGCACTGCCTGGAAGGAGGATAGTGATAGGATGAGAGCGGCCTTTGAAAAAGACTTGAAAGAGGTCAAGGCAGAGGGGGCCACCAAGAAAATAGAAGTAAAAAAAGGTGGCAAAAGAAGGTGAGCCTACTTGAGCAAATAGTCAAAAAAAAAGGAGAACAAGATCAGCCAGGTCACAAAAAAGAGGGAAGCTTGCATAAAGACACATTTGCAGACCTTGGCCCCGAAAGAGAGAGAAGCAGTAGAAAAACAAATATAACGGTCTGCAGGAGATGTTCAGTGAGGAGCTGGTTGTGGAGGAGAGCTGGGAGAGGAGAGTGCAGGAGCTGGAAATAGAAAAGAGGGAGCTGAAGGAGATGTGTTTAATGAGAGAGGAGAAATGGACACAGAAGGAAAAAAATGTCCTGACCGTGCAAAAATATCAGTTTCAGCTACATTGTTTCAACTGGTCATGTTGCATTTTTGGAATCTAAAAGCAGATTGCTTCTGAACTAAGTAAAAGTCCACGCTCTTCAGTAAGTTTTTCAAAAGAAGAAAGAGACAAAAGAGAAAGGAATTTTGTAGGATTACAAAAGTATACAGTAAGATGGGGGAGGCTTTGACAAGACAGATGGAGGAGGCAAAGAAGAAACTATGATTCTAGAACTTTTACAAGGACAAGAAAAAGCGTCAAAGCAGTAAGGTAAAGGAGTCTGCAATTTTTATGGTTCCTGCCAGACAGCAGATTAATCATTTTTGAATTATTAAATGATTAGTTGCTATTAAAAACAGACTAAATGTTGTATAGTTTGCAAAATATGGTATTGTATATTACTTACTATATTGTACTGTCACTACATCCCCATTCAGACTCATAGAATCGGGATTTATATGACAGGGGTCATGAGTAATAAAGTATTTTCCCTAACAAAACAAAATTGTTACTTACTTTGAGCCATTGCCAAGCTACAGTGTTTGTAATATGCCTGGATCTTTTTGTACATCAGAGTTACTGCTTTAAAATAAGGCCTCCCTCACGATGGGACAAATGTGAGGGAATAATTGTTGGCAACTGGGGCTGTAAATATTACTGAAATAGGAGAAGCTAAATTACTCACATATGCACTAAAAGCACTGACCAGCACATGTAATATGAAAATCCATCCACCTCCCATTGGGAAACAAATCCCAACCAAATGGAAACAAGTCTCACTCTGTTACAGCTTGTTACTAACACTCTACCACCTCAGGATGTGAGCTGAACCACAAGCGGAAAATGTCAGCTCTTTCCTCAGAAGGACCGAGTAACAGAGTGACAGAGGAGGAGAAGAGAGGCAGAGGCTGGAGATGAGAGGAAAATAACAGGCTTTATCTCTATGGCAGGTGTGTGACTTTTTCACTGCCTTTCCCCCTGTCTGTCTTTCTATGCTGGACACTTCAGAATCAAGGGTAAAGCAATTTCATGTTATTTCACACAGACATGCAGGCAGACATTGTAGTATTCTTCATTGTAATTCTTCAGAGGCTCAGTGTACCTGAAATATTCTGATAAGTTGAGCATCACCATTATGTGCTGTCTATCTTTTCAAATAAGTTATTAAAAAACTTGCACATTATAATGAGGATCGAATAGATATGAATTTATAATCGCTACTGAGATTATACATTCCATCAAACGTGGATCTTTAATGATTCATTTATGTCATGATGGCCCAAAGTCCATCTGTAGTCAGTGAACATGAATAAAGAGTCATCTGCTGAAATAAAGAAACATCTGCTTCTGAAATACTGTTGTAACAGGTAATCATGCTGAGGTGTAAACACCTGGTCTTGTTTACAGACTAAACACTCCAGGCTGGCCTAATATAATCACTTCAGTCATGAATGGCAACAACTGACAAAGTGAGGCATTAATATTTGAATGGTGACGTGTGATTTTGCAATATAAAGATATTATAAAGATATACTGTAATAGAAAGAATTACTAAGCTTTAGTTGGGATAGCTATGCTTTTGTATGTGTGTGTGTGTGTGTGTGTGTGTGTGTGTGTGTGTGTGTGTGTGTGGTATCTGAGGTGATGACTGCCATGCCCACACCCACTTATATACCCACTCACTCTCCCACAAAAACACACAGCTATTTGTTATGACAAAAGACCGAGGGTGACAGTGATTGATAGTTGATTGATGGCCTCAGTTGATTGCTGTGCTACAACAGTGTAGCCAGCCAGCGACAAACTCTCTCTCTCTCACACAGACACACACACACACACACACATGCTCACAAAAACACTTTCTGCCAGTCTGCCACCACAGAGTTAGCAACAGTCTGCGTTTTGCCTCCCTCACTTCTCCAAGCCAGTCGCTCTGCACTGCGGCAGGCAGGGGAAGCAGACACACACTCTTCTCTGCTCCACTCCCATATTTTTTGGAAGGGAACAGACGAGGAGCGAGCTAAAGCTAGACAGCACAGCATTTTTCGTGTTTTTTTAATGGAGAGCTGCTGTAAAATCCAGCGGTCGTTGCAGAGATTTTGGTTTTGCTGCCTAAGTTTAAAGAAATTTGGAGTATCATCATTACAAAAGGAATATACACATCTCAACCAGCCAGCCAAAAAAAGAGACGTGCAAAAAGTGAGAGGAGGGAAATTTGGACCTATGTGGTGGATTTTGGAAGCGAACGAACATGCAATGTTCCAGAGGTCTGTTTTTGGATGAGAGCGAGAAGGCAGAGGCGATGCCAAAGGTTTCTCTCTGCTCTGCTTTGAAAACACTCTTGCAGCAGCTGACCCCTTGGGCTCTGGCTAAGCTCAGTCTCCACCTGCGTGCTACTGCTGATAAAGCGATGGAAATCTCCCTCTCTCATTCCAGGATATAGATGCAGCCGGGCCTTGTGATTGTGCAGATTCTGCACTCTCCGTATGCAATATAAATCATATCCAGTGCAGCAGTATCCAGCCAGACGAGCTGTCCAGCAATCGGCATCCAGCCCGGAGAAATCGCAGCCCCAGTGGAGGAAAAGAAGAGGCAGGGAACGGTGGAATGAATGAATGGCGAGAGAGAGGGGGGGAGAGGGAGAGAGAGAGGGAGAAAGAGAGAGGGGGGCTTCCAGACAGGGTGACCTACATTCAACACTGACTGGAGTCAAAGACAGAGTGTGAACAAGAGAGAGGAAAGAGGATGGAGAGATCAATTGGAAACAGAGAGCAAGTGGATGAGATAGCAGGAAGGAAAGATAAAAAAAGAGACGAGATACAGAAACAAAGAGAAGAGCCATAAAGAGACATCTGATCCTAAGTCACTATCATCCATTTTCTCACTCTTTGCATGTTCTTCTTTTCCCTTGTGTCTATTCACTCATGTCTATTTTTTCTCTCTTCCTCTACCCATATCTCATTTCTACATATACCTGCTGTTTTCTTACAATTAACCAACCCTTGTCTAGGGCATCTAGAGGAATGCATCTGCCTGTGTAGTAACCCCAGCCTGTGGCACACTAACAGACAGATATAGTCACTTTTCACACTTCACACTTTCTGTTTTTGCTCATCATTTTCTTCAAGCTCTTCCCTTTGTCTCATCATCTCCTATTGCTTCCTCTTGCTCCCTCTCCTCTTCCCCTCTATCTCTGTCTCTCTCTCTCTGCATCCCATTCTTTCACCCTCTTTCCCTCCATGTCCAACCACCCTCTAACCCCTCCCCACCCACATTTATCTCTCTCCTCCTTCTTCTCCTCCTCCTCAGTCAGCGTTTATCTATCTCTGGGTAGCTCTAACAGTATTTTTATGGTGGATTACTTTGTCTAGCTGCATGCTGTTATCAAGCATCACTGGAGGGGAAGAACAGCACCAAAGCAGCAGCAGCAGAGGCAGCAGCAGCAGCAGCTCTATCTGCCTATCTGTCTGTGAGCCTGACTGGTGAGCTAGGGCTTCATGTCTATCTGATTGCCTTTTAGATTGAAAGCTGTCTGTCTGAGAGCTGCTGGCTTACAAGCTGGTTCTCACAGCATCTGTAGCTGAATGTACAGTTGGTAAGGCAGTATAGTCAAGTGTGACTGGCTGCCTGAATGAGCATCTGTCCATCTGGCTGTATGTGTTTTGAATTCTGTTCCACTACAAGGGTTCAGATTGTTTTTTGACTTGGCTGGCTTAGTTAACTTTCTAGCTACCTTGTGAATAAGTCTTCTTACTGTATGCATGTTTGCATACAGACAGACAATCAAACAAACCTTTTTTCCAGTTTTCAACCAACTTTTTTCTCAGTTCCTCTCTCCCTCTCTGCCTGTTTCCCCACTCCATCCCTTCCTCCCACTTGCATGTCAGTCCTCAGGGATCAGTGTTAAGGACATGAGAGGGGATTGCAGTTGAAGGAGAGGAAATGACATGGGTAATGGAAGAGGGCACACAGGCACCTGTCAGGGAAAATCAAGGGTGAAGAGAGGGGGAGGAAATGAATAATTCATGCTACAGAATTACGCTGCTTTCACCTTCATGAATAAGCTTGATTAGAATTCTACATTTCTTTAAACTCTTTAAGAGCACAATTTTTTGTCTGTCTAGCACCCCTCATTTCCAACTTTTAGCAGCATTCATAGGAAAAGCTTTCACTTATTTCAAAAGCATTTAGATACTATTGTTGTTAAATTTTCAAATTTTTTTGCTTCCCTGTATCGATACCTTTCACATGTCGTACATGATTGGAGTCACATCAAAGCAAAATTGAGTAACTGGAGCGCTGTCATGTCGCGCTACAAACATGCATTCATGATGCATTATGCTATGCTCTCTCCACTGTCTGTCTGGTTTCAGGCATGCAACAGTGACTACACAACATATTCACATGCTACTAATTTATTTGGTTTTAACATATTATATAATTGACATACATTGTAAGTGACAGAAAGCAATGGAAATAACATCAAATACAGAATTTGCCCAAAGTATTGTTAGGACTTGTATGTACTGTAATATGGAGGTTGCCCTATAGCTCACCAGTCAGGCTCACAGACAGATAGGCAGATAGAGCTGCTGCACGAGTATTGGTATCAGATGAAGGCTGAAACCAACAGGCATACAAAACACACAGGGAGACAACTGCTGCACATACAAGCCAATATTTAAAGGAGATAATATAATAAACACACATCCACACATGAGCTTTTTCAAATTATTAGTTATTATTTTACAAGTTATTTGTTATATACTAGTCTCTGTGTCCAGGAAGGAACACACTTTGCCCTGACTCTGCCTCTCTGATACCACATCTTTGTACAAGAAATGATGTGAGTCTTTAAATGGAGTGCCATTTCCCCTTTTTGTCTGCACTGGGGTAGTCTAAATCATTGCTAACTCTGCCCTTGCTCACTGTGACCCTGACAGGTACTTGCTTGCTTGCTTTGGTTGACAAGCTTGTTTAGGCCACTGTGCTCTTTCTATATCAACATAATAAGGTTGACCTTTACATAAACATGCATCCAATGAACCAGTAGCATCCCCCACTTCTACTGCCCCCTTCCAACATATGACAGGTCCATTATTTGTAAATGGCAACCACACAGCACATCCCATGCTTTAATTAAGGCACTTACAGAGAATCACATCTATTTGTGTATGCTGTTTGCTGTCTTTCAGTATGTGTGTCAGTATTCCCTGCTGTTGCATGTACTTATATTACTTTCTTTGTTCTTCTAGCCTTTATCTTGTGTTCTTTTGAGGCCTGGTTTATAAATGTCTCTAAAATCTTGGGAAAATCTAACTAATTTCAACATTATATACTGCATTATCAGTGGTTGGACTTGTTCCCATTGTAAGGAGTACATGGCAGACAATGCCAACTGTCAATTACAGTCAAAGAAGTGCAGCAAAATTGGAGAATTCTACAAGACGTTTTAGCAGATGATGAAAGTACTCAGGTTTGCACTTGAGTGGCATCTATTTTTGGAATGGCATGAGTGAGGCGAACTGTTTTTTTAGTATCCTCTAAGTCTAAGTAGCCACATAAAAGCAGTCATAAAACAGGGTTTTTCATCTTACTAATACAGCCAAACTCAAAGACTTCATGTTAAAAGCTAACCTGGAAAAACTCATTCACACTTTTATATTTAGCAGGATTGACTACTGCAATGGTCTTTTGACAGGGCTCCTCAAAAATACCATCAAAGAGCTTCAGTTTATTCAGAATGCAGTTGCCAGAGTTCTTACAGGGACCAAAAGGTCAGACCACATCACTTTGATACTCAAGTCACTACATTGGCTTCCTGTCAGCCACAGAATTGAATATAAGGCAATGCTGCTTGTTTATAAATCAATAATGGAGTGGAACCAAATAAATATTACAGACATATTTAAGGAGTACACTCCTGCCAGGCCTCTCAGGTCAAGTGGGAGTGGGCTGCTGGTAGTACCCAGTGCCAGGGTTAAACTTTGTGAAGTAACCTTCAGTCACTATGCTGCACATCTCTGAAACAGACTCCTTGTCGATCCTAAAGTAACCTAATCCTCAAAATGTTTGAATCAGGGCTCAAAACCACACTGTTCATGGATGCTTTTAGTTAAGTTAGTTACTTGAGTTCTTTAAAATTGTTAAGCTTATTTTAAATTGTGTTGTCTATCTACACCACTATTTTTTATTCATTGTTCTTATAAATCATTATTGTAAAGCACTTTGAATTACCACTGAGTGTGAAAAATGGGTTATAAATAAAGTTGCATTGACTTGGTAGAGGGAGAATGTTCGAGTGTCTATCACTGGACTCTAGTCGAAAGGTAACATGTTTATAAGATAGGATATTGTGTGTGAAAAAAACATTATTTCTCTGCAAAGCAGGATTTAGATTTATAGATTATCTAATTTAGAGTTCACTGTAGTGTAGCTTCTTAACTAAGTTTAGCTAAATTTTAAGATAAAAGCTCAAACCTTTTGTCCTAATAAGCATGTGCTCCTTAGCAATGACTACACTAGCTAACCGAAAAAATAACAATAGGTTGTAGGCCTTTTAGAAAGTATTACGTACATTGAATTAAACAAGTTGATAATGATGGAAATGAATAATAATAATAATGATAATAAAAAAAATAATAATGATAATAATAATATTACAATCAACATTTTTGATGCTGTCTGTTATACCCTCACATTGTTTATATTGGCTGGTTAAAAGACCAAATTATTCACAAAACAGAAAACATTAGGTGAACAGAATTTCTACAACACATATTAGAACTTATTAAGCATGAGCCTCATACATGGTTTATATTTATGAAAGTTTTGATAAATATAAAGTACACTTCTTCTTTTTTTGACAGATCTGCAGTTAATCAATATTGTGACCTGTACCCTCTGGGTCTTACGTATGGGATATGGACAACAGCAATCAATGTGTGAGGATGTCAACAATGTCATAGTAGCTGAACATGCACAAATGAAACAAAATGTTCTAGTGCGGCTGTGGAGGAATAGAGAACTCTATTCTCTTAGCTAGGATGGACAGACATTATTGTGTGCAACATTTGTGTTTTTACAAGTTAAAACTGGACAGTATGAATATTACAAATCCACTTGAAATCAGTGATCAGAAATCAGAATGTATTCCATATGTTGTTCCATAGTGGTCTTTTGTTGTGAAATCAATGTTGTCTCTTTTTCTGCATGAAATGTGCATAATTTGTATGTGTGTGTGTGTGTGTGTGTGTGTGTGTGTGTGTATGTGTGTGTCATAGGACAAATTTTACACTTAAGACCAGTTAATTGGGTTTTGCTCATGCAATTGTGAACAAAAGCTATGTCCCCAATTGGTAAAATGTAGATTTGTGGGTCAGTTGTTAAGGTTAAAGTCTGTGTAAAGTCAGAATAAATATGTGTTCTGAGTTTGAGTTACCACAGAAAAGTGTGTTGTTAACCACCCTGCCAAATTTGAATGATTAAAAAAATCGGAAAGGTGAATATATGAAATTAGGCTTCAAGTTGTGTAAAACTCAGTCTCTTTCTCTGCTCCCAAACACTGTACGAGTGCCCGTCGAGTTAGCTCAAACCCCGCCCCCTACCAAGTGTCACCTGTCAATCAAAGTGACTACCTCTACCCGAAACATGGACACTACGTCTGACAGCTTTCTACCGCTAACTCCGCTGCTAGCTCGGCGGCTAACTCGGCTGCTAGCCCGGCGGCTAGCTCAGCTAAGTGGCTAACTGTAGACTGTAGTAGTAGTAGTGTGTGCTGAATGTATTTATACCGCTACAGCAGCAGGGGCGGGTTTATGCTAACGCAGCAGTGATTTTCAGACCCACCCACTAAATCCTGAACACAGAAATCTTGAAACACAGTTTGTGAAGCCTAGCTCCACAATTCAAATCTAAATGGTTGAAATGTTTTTTACCTTTTTTAGAAATACATTTATGACCTATTTAATGTGTTTAGAAGAAAATGTCTGAATTCGCTTTACACAGTCTTTTAGGGCTAGGTTAAGGTTAGGGTAAGGGTTCGGTTTGGGCAAGTAGTGGTTATAGTTAGGGTTAAGTGGGGGATAAGTGTCCAGGAAATGAATGTAACTCTATGTAATGTCAGGGTTGTGGTTAGGGTGGTATGCATGTGTATGTGTGTCTGTGTATGTCTCACATTTGTGTGTACCAGTACTGGGATGTTTGTGTCAGTATAACACTCAGTGCCTTGAAGTCTGTAGGAACCCTCAAGTACAGTTTCTCAAGTTAAGGAATACAGTGACAGGGCAACAAGGCTTCTAATGATGATCACTTGGCAGGACTCAAACCACAATGTGTCTTTTGAGGGTGTTACTCCAACAGAAGCAAACTAGAATCCCTCCTGGCTGTTGTCTGTTACACAATGTCTGCTGCCTATTCAAACTAAAAAGTTAATTATATAGTTTACCTTTGCATTATGTCAAACCACTTTAATCCTAAATGCAACAGTCTTAATGTGGTTAATGCCACTTACCAGTAGTAACTATGGCTATTTTCCATGTCATCACTGGAGACAATACACATTGTTAAAGTTGCATTTTATTTTTCCATAGAATTTTGGAATCTCAGTTTTGTCAACAGTGACATTTGCTGTGTCTTCTTAATGTGTTCATAAAGTCACATTTTGTCTTGGTTTATAGGAATAACTAGCATCCTGGGGAGTTAACTTTGGCACAGTGATGTTTATGAATCAAATCAATGGTGAATTGACTGTTGAACATGATACTAATAAGGCATCAATTTTCTTCCCTTTCATAAGTCACGTCTTTCACATTAAGCTGTGTTTTATGTGGCTCTATTCTCAGTAGGTGGTCAAGTGCTGTATTAAATCCTGATCATATTCTTATCCATCTCACTCCATCTGCTTGTAATATACCAAATTTCCTTAACTCATTCTTCCTACTGAGATGTGTGAGAGGAGATTGTTTTATTACTTGAAATGTTAGGCAGGGAGAACGTTTTACACAATTAATAAGAGGAAGTATTCTTTAAGTATTTAAAATGATTTATTTTTTTCACACATGTCCTTCTGCTGTCTTCCCAATTATATTTGTGAAAGGCCTACATCTGCGGTGTGAAAGTGTGTGTGTGTGTGTGTGTGTGTGGGGGGGGGGGGGCTGTTGTATTCAAATGTTATAAATGTTATGATGAATTATTATACTATATAGTCACTTTGGTCCTTAGCAAGTGATGTCTGACATAATAAGTGGTACAGACCTGACTGTATTAAAGACAAATGATAAGATGAAACTGTTGTATTTAATTCTCTTTGTTATTTACTACCATCTTGTCATTTCATTTCCTTCTTTGTTCACTGAATTTAGCAAAGCGCCAGAAGAAAATCGTCTACATTTCTATTAGCTACATAGATTTTAATACAATTAGTCTTCAATGAGGTAAGTGCCTAATCACAATGCAACAGTAACTGGCTGTGTGCTCTATTCTGCAGACAACTAAGTGTATCAAATTGTAATCTTTTTTTATGTCATTTAATTTGATCAACCTGTAACATTTTTGATGGATGAACGAGGAGAGTATCTGTGAAAAATGTAATCAATTAAAGCAATCTGACCACACACTGGTTTTGTCAGGGATGTTTCTGTCCTTCTGCTGCATATAAAGACAAGAATAAAAAAAACTGAACAAGAAAATTACAGGAAAAGCATTTAATATATTCTGACAACATTAAAGCAACTCTCAACAATTATGAATGCCCCATAGCAACTGTAATTATGTTGCTGAGCATCACACATCCTTGACTGATAACTTTTTTTTTCACAAACTGATTTATTCCTTTTTAAGCAATTCTTATTATTCTAAATTGATAATTCTAACACATTTTAAAGAAGTATACCTCTAATGTAGAAGAAGGTTCAGATGAAATGTGTTTTCACTTTTTGAATGAACGACAAACTGTTGTAATGAATATCCTCTGTGCTCCAACATCAAAGCTGACACTTGAAAGTTTTGATCTTCCACAGTCTTCATGCCCTCCTTTATTACTGTTTCTGCAGGCATCTCTCTACTCCTGAAGGTGAGAAACAGGTTTCATGTAACAGACAGGTCAAACCTGCTTCAAACCACTGACTCAACTTAGTGACTCACACACATTATGTTGTGTCAACAGATAGAGAGATAACACATTTGAACATAAATTGAAAGATAGGAACACATGCACGCACACAACTCAGGTTTTTGACAGGGTGTATACTGTCAACTGTGAGAGACATATAACAGATCTGTTTGTTGACTGAAGTTCAGTTTAACTGATCTAACTGCTGTCTTTATGTCTACAGGAACTA